>NC_056750.1:687634486-687802176 GCF_019279795.1 Protopterus annectens
GGGGTTGTGAGGACAGTGCTTTAGGGCTGACTCTGTCTGATGCATGCAGTACACAGCTTATGTAAGGGTAAGGTACAGATAGTGTGATGTGTGTGGCATACTTTTTACTGTGTGTGTGTGAGAGTAGGAGAGAGGTGTCAGTCCCTGGATACCTAGGGTGCCAGTGTATGTGCTATGTGTTGCCTCTTTGCCAAGGCCAGGGCATACTGGACATGCCTACATCTGCCTACAGGGACAGGCTGAGGTAGTGGTTCCTCTGAGTCCCCATGTGCCTGTGGGAACATTGGCAATAGTGGATGGCTGTGTCCTCTTTCCCTGTGATGTTCCTGCTGCAGCTGTTTCCACAGAATCATATTGTGTAGCATGGCACACAATTTGTGTGCACATGTAGTTGGAAAGTACTGCAGGGCTCCACCAGATATCTCAAGGCAGCAGAACTGTGATTTCAGCAGCCCAAACACATGCTCTACAATGTTCCTAGTTTTTGCATGTGCCTCAATATGGTGTTTTCCAGTGTGTGTGTGTGTGTGTGTGTGTGTGTGTGTGTGTGTGTGTGTGTGTGTGTGTGTGTGTGTGTGTGTGTGTGTGTGTGTGCATTTTTGATGAGTTTCATCATCCAACATTCCAGTGCATAGCCAGAAACCCCACTAGATGGCCATATGAGATGTTCCAGCCAGCAAATGCTTGATACAGCTGCGAGGCATGCCAGATGTGGGAGTCATGATAACTACCAGGGCTGCCAGCACACACATTGATGATAATGCCCTGGGTATTGCACACGACCTGGCAGTTTGACTGATAGCCCTTGCAGTTGACATAGACTTCACCTGGTGGTGCTTTGATGTGGACATGAGTGCAGTCTATGGCACCCAGTATCTCTGGCTAGTGCGCTGCATGGTGGAAGAGATGCATATTGCCGGTCCTCTCCACAGGAGCGCTGGGGAAATAAATGTGCTCTCTGGCATGTCTTAGCATGACATTCAGGAACTGGTGGAGTACCTTGGATGCAGATGCCAGTGAAACCCCAATGACATCCCCAGTAGGTCTTTGGAAACTACCTGTAGCTAGTATTCTTAGGGCTACATATACCTTTGTTTCCACTGGGATAGTTTCCCGTCTGTTGGCTCTGAGGTGATGGTGGCAGAGTTCGTTGAGTTGCTGTAGTATGTCCCTGTCCACCTTGTAGCACTCTATCTCCAGCTCATGTAGCCACTGAAAGGTTACCCTAGGTCTGAACACTCTTCTCCTCCTTAGTCTTTGCCATTTGTCAGCATCATACTCATCACTGCCCTTAGTCTGTAGCTTGTAGAGATGTAACAAAGCAGCTGCAGCCCCTATCATTTTGTCAGTTAAAATTCTCAAGTGTGTACTCCAAAAGTGCAGAGTATGTGGGGAAATCAGATTGAAAGGTATCTGCATACTTTATACTGATGTGATGCAGATGCAGCCTGTGTGATTGGCTAACTATGATATATTCCACCTGCCAACTACATTATTAAGGGGTTTGAATGGCCCACTGCGAGTGGCAGAGACCTTATTAGTCATTTATCATTGGCTGCCTTTTGTCTGCTATTTCCTTTTATATTGTTTCCAGTTTCCTACACTGTGGTTACAGTGTAACCACTGCTGAGCAAAAATGGCCCTCCCCTGTTTACAGGCATGCTCAGCATTTCTCTCACCAGCTAAGCAGCCTCAGACACACCACCCTGCTTAGCTGAGCAGAAACAGAAGCCACGGAGCTCCAATGTGCTTACACAAAGCATGACACACCCCCTTTTCATGTCAGATACCTCTTCTGCCTACATCACCATGTTGTAGTCCCTACACCATTAGGTACGTGCAGACATGGTGGCCCATTTTGCTATTCAGTAAACTGAGCTCATTTGCATACACCTAATTATGTATACCCTAGTTACAGCACTACACAAGGGCCTATGTCCTTAGCAGCCACTCTTGCCTGCCATTGTATGAGTCTGCATGATGGCAAGTATAATGGGGAAATTCTTTTTAGCTTAAATAATCCCCTTTTAATATTTTATCAATACAAAAGGTTTACTGGGCATTTTGCAAAAACAACAATTTTGCTTTTCTGGGTCATCCCTGAAACAGGGTCAGTTATTGCTATGTTATGGGAGAGTGGCTCTCGATACAGCTGTCCATTAGCTGCTTTCACTAATATACAATCAAGTGATTCTGAATTTTCTGGTAGTTTGGAAGGATGTATCAAGGTTTGCGATGCCCCTGAGTCACACAGAAATGCTGAGTGGGGTTCCTGTGTGTGAGAGTGTGGTCTGTAGCATTCTACAGACTGTACAGCAGTTTTGCCTACGGTTAGTTGCACATGGGTGATCTCCGATGCTTCGTGCATTGTCAATTACCTGGACGTGTGGGTATCTTTGCTGAATATGGATACTCCCCCTCCTTTTATGGTTTGGTCCAGGTTTTGGGGCCATAACACATGATATGAGGTATAACCTGGTAGTGCTGGTGTGCTCTCAGGAGCCTTGCTGCAGGTTTCTGTCACTGCACAGACATCGATGTTCTCCATACTGGGAGGGCCTCAGGAGCATGCATGTTGAGGTTTAGATGTCTGGCATTGGGCAGCATTACCCTTATGTTTCTTTCCACTTATGTTTTCTAGGGAGGTGGGTTAGTCATTTCAGCCTTGCCTACAAAAGGCTCTATGGAGGTGGCAAGAGCCTTAGCCAATATCAGGGCCTTTAATGGATTCCACATCAGTTTGGAGGAGTGCAACATTTGCTTTACACAAGTTTTTCACTGTGGTTTTCTAGCCAGGGACTGTGGTCAGGATGTGTATATCCGGTGTGATTACTCTATGGTCTGATCTTACCAGTGAGAGATACACTTCTCATCTTGCCATCCAGTACCCATGTTGCTGATTATCACATCCAGTATGCTTACCCCTCTTGTGGGAGTGGTACGTTGTTCCTGAGCATTTTGGTTTATGGATTCTAGGAACCTTTGTCCTAGGGTGTTGGAGCTAGAATAATGCTCCCAGTCTATGTTTGGGTATTTTCAGTCACCCAATATAATGTGGTTTGGAGAGCTTGATATATGCATGTATTCCAACATAGGCCAAGTGCAGTTTCTGGTGTTAGGACAGTAGACTGTAGCAGGCTATAAACTGGGAGGCAGTTTTAGCCACTGTTACTTAACCATGGCTATTCCATGCTGCTTCTTGTTGTGGTACCAACATGTGGGTGTGGTTATCCTTGACCATTATTGCTAGTCACCCTCCTTTTGTAGCTTGTTCCATGTTTTGGGGCTGTACAGCACAGTATGAGGTGTAACCTTGTAGTGTTAGGGTGCTGCTGTGAGCCTTGACCCAGTTTTCTGTTACAGAACAGATATCAACATTCTCCATACTGGGGGAGTTTAGACTGCATGCATCTTGCTGTTTAGACTTCTGGCATTGGGTAGCATTACATCTATGTTCTTATCCCTTGTGATACCTATGGAGGTGGGTTTGTGTTTTGAGCCTTACCTATTCAAGGCACGCTGGGGGTAACAACAGCCTTTGCCAGTATCCATAAGGCCAGGACTGATAGGTGCATGCCACCCCTAGCAGGTGGAGCATCATGTCATGCTCAGCATGTCATCCCAGGCTGGCACACATTGGATCCCCTTTGACTAACAGCAATACTTCAGCCAATTATTGCAATTGATAATCTCATCTCATATTGTGGCATCA
Organism: Protopterus annectens; assembly: GCF_019279795.1. Lineage (NCBI taxonomy): Eukaryota > Metazoa > Chordata > Ceratodontiformes > Protopteridae > Protopterus > Protopterus annectens. The sequence continues at coordinate 687,638,199 of NC_056750.1, forward strand.
TGCTTGGTGAGGGTAGGATGCTAGTCAGGGTCATCAAGTTTGCATATACTACATGGTGTTACATTGCTTAACACATGGCAATCATGCCTCAGGTGGTGCTGCAGGGCTGCCTATGTTGGATGCACATACTACTGTACATGTTTGAAAGCAGGTTGTGTCAACTTAGGCACCCCTTTACTATATGTGTGAGTCGGAGAGAGGTATCATTTCCAGGGTCCCTACTGAGCCAGTGTATGTGCTATGTGTTGCCAAGGCCAAGGCATACTGGGCATGCCTCGTTCTGCCTACTGGGGCAGGCTCAGGTTGTTCCTCCTCTGAGTCACGCTCTACCTGTGATTGACTTGGCAATGGTGGGGGGCTGTTTGGCCCAGCTCTATGGTGATCCTGCTGCAGCTGTTTTCACAGAATCATATTATGTAGCATAGCACATACCATGACAATTTGGGTACATGTAGTTGGTGAGTACTGCAAGGCTCCACCAGATGTATCCAGGCACCGGAACCGTGACTTGAGCAGCCCAAACACACGCTCGATTACATTTCGTGTTTGTGCGTGTGCCTCATTATGGTGTTCCTGTTCAGCTGTGTGTGCATTTCTGATGGGTGTCATCAGCCACAGCTCCAGTGCATATCCAGCATCCCCTACTAGGTGACCATGTGGGATGTCCCCACTGGAAAATGTCTGGTACAGCTGCGTCAGATGCCAGATATGGGAATCATGGTAGCTTCCAGGGCAGCCAGCACACACATTCATTATTATGCCCTGGGCATCACACATGACCTGGCAGTTGATGGAGGGGAAGCCCTTGCGGTTAATGTAGGCCCTACCCCGCTCACCAGCTGGTGCTTTGATGCATATATTCGTGCAGTCTATTGCACCCACTACCTCAGGGTATTCCGCTATTTGCTGGAAGAGCCACTTATTGCTAGCCAATGCCTCACGGGAATTGGGGAAATATATATGATCTCCGACATGTACTGACATGGCATCCAGGAACTGGTGCAGTACCCTGGATGCTGATGCCTGTGAGATCCCCATCATATCACCAGTTGGTCTCTGGAAGGTACCTGTTGCTAGTATTCTTAAGCCAACACATACCTTGGTTTCCACTGGGATGGGTTCTCCTCTGTTGGTTCTGTGTGTGAGGCATGGCCTGCACAGCTCAACAATTTGCTGCAGGAGGTCTCTGTCCACTATATAGCGCTCCACTATCTCCAGCTCATGTAACCCCTGGTAGGTGACCCTGGGCCTGTACACTCTTCTCCGTCTCCTCATTGTCGGTTGTCTGGCACCATTTGCATTGTCACCACCCTCAGCAAGTCGCCTATGTCTCCTTATGACAGCTATGGCAGCCCCTAGCATTTCTGCTTTTTCAGTTTTCACTTCTAATAGCTTACTCCTGTCTTGCAGTGTCTCTTGAGAGAAACATCCTGCACTGCTGTTTGCAGAGTTTTACGTGTTGGGCTGGGCTACTATTCTGCCTGTGTAATTGCCTGCTTCTAATTGTTTTCACCTGCTAGCTCCAGCAGTATTCCCTGCTAGCTTCCTACTATTTCTGTTGCTTCCTTTTTCCTTTCTGTTTCCTCAGGGGGGAGCAACGAGCATACCAGCGGAAACACGCTCATAGTGGCTAACACACGCGCACACATGCTTACACAGTTTAGAATCTACTTATTTGGGTGAAAACACGCACACACCAGTGCAAACAGTCTTATAAGTCTGCCAACAAGCTCCCACATGCTCAGTCTGCCTTACACGTGCGCACACTGCCCTACTCGCGCCTCCTGGCACACACACGTGCACATGCACGCCCAGCAAGAAACTTTGGTGTTGGCTACAGTGTACACCTTCCATTTCTTGACTTTCCCATGCTTATCTTGTGGCACTCCTCTTTCCATGATATGTGTCTGACATCTGTCACGTAACACTGTCCTCCAGTGAACTGCATTTCCTTCTGCCATTCCCCCCTGTGATGTTACCTGTCTCCTACTCTGTTCCTCCCCCTTATGTAACTCTTACACTACTCGGAATGTGCTCATTTGCTATGTGACGGTGGGATTCAGTATCCTAACACTCATTTACATAAGATTGCCTACTAATGCTTAGTTACATGTCTTAGACTCAGCTTCCCCCTTAGCAACCACTAAACAGTGGCCATGTTTTTGGTCTGCTGGTCCCTGCATTGTAAATCCATGTATTGCATAAAACCCACATTTGTGGATTTATAACCTTCATTTTTATGTTTTATATAGCGCAGCCCGTTTGCTCATATTTTTTCTCATATTTGCATCGGGGTACCTTGCCAATGGCCACATATTTGGCCATTGGCATGCTGCCTGACACATAGGCACCCTTTATTTGGAGCGGACATCGCTCCATTGTGTTATTGCAGAAACGTACTCAGTTGTCAACTGAGTACATTTCTGCAGCTAACACGACTCTTACACGGGCTGGTTTCAGCTTTGTGGATCGCTAATCTACCTTATTTGCATGCCTTTTGGCTGCAAGTGAGGTGATTAGCATATCCACGCCCAGTCCATGTAAGAGACATTTTAGCTGGTCTCTTACATGGAATTTCGGGCTGTTCCTGGATTGCGAGGGCTGCGTGGAGTCTTACACGACTCTTAGACTCCGTGCAAGCCTTCGTGAATCCTGCCCATTGTTTTTGAATTATTACTTTTTTTTGTTCCCTACGGTTTGCTTCCTCAATCCACCTGTGTGCCTGAGGAATGCCTAATTGACATTGCTTTTTCACCTGACCTCTTGCATCAGTTTTAAGCTGTTTGACAAGTTTAATAAGCGAGGATTTTTCTAAATTGCCATCAAATTCATATTTATTAACCCATTTTGTATAGTACCTAACATTGTTGGCGCGTTGTAATTGCATATATATTGCATCTTCAGTTAATGGCAGATCTTGGGATCTTTTTGTGCACTTATTTCCCATTTTATTTTAACCTTTGAGCTGTTATCTAACCCTTCTTTTAATGTGGTACCATGATTTTTCTCTCTTTTTTTTTTTTTTTTTTTTTACAGTTTATCTAGAATAACTGCCTTACCTATTCTGTTTCCCTGATCTACGACAAGACTGCAATCTTCCTGTCCCTGACTTGTACAAAACAAATCTCCTGACAGATGACACAAATCAAGTCCCTGAACTAAAACAGAAAAAGGTAAATCTCATCTTACCTGAGACTCCGTGATTGACCGTCTCCTGGTTCGTTCAGTAACTCGCAGCAAGGAGACAAAAACGTGCTAATACAGAGTTTGTCTAATTAAAATCAGGAAGTGAAACCATTCATATATATGAGGAATCTGTTCACTCTTATTTTACAGTACATTGAGCAGCTCTAAAAATAAAAAAGTCAGTCCCAGGTTTCAGACAGAAATCAAATCTTTATTGATAAAATGGTTATTATCACATGCATAAATGCAGTTAGCTTATGTTTTATTTTATTTTTTTTACCAGGTGACTGACCTAGGCCATTAGGGCAAGAGAAAACATTGGTACAGCAACATTCATGTAAATAAACAAAAATGTAAAGGATTGAATGTCTACTACTACAATATATACATCACAGGAATATTACTAGAGGAAGCAACATTTGTGAAATCATTACATCAACAATGCTGAAGGAAAAATGGATTCACACAATACTCAATTTACATGGAACTATGATTTCTTGTGACACTCGTATTTTGAGGAGTTTTCTTCCATTCCAGGACATGAACAGCAGACTAGTGTGTCTTCCACTGCCTTTTGTAGCTTTAGTCATGATACATGTTCTACAAAGAGAAGACATCAATAATTATTGAAGGCAATAAAAAAAAGTTTTATAGAAGCATACATGCGAGTGTAATTAAATAATCTGTAAGGTTGTATTTCTGAAACAAAGCTTTGGGTAAATATACCCTTTCATATTCCTTTTACCAAACCATCACTTACAAATATCCCTAATGCATTCATTCAACAAATCTGATTACACACACTCACATTAAGTCCCATCAGTCACAACACTGAACTTTGAGAAAAAAAATACATAAACATTTAATGAATGAAAATATGAAATTTCAGTAACTTGAAATCATGGTCTGAATTTGTACTTGGATAAGTGTACTGTTCATAAAGTTAGCAGAACTTGAAGGAACATAAAGTGCTTAAATGAGGGTCACTCTCAATAGATGAACCCAGCATTCCTGTATGCTTTGTAGAAGTGAAACTTTTTAGCACATAGAACATAATGATGTAGTGGAATGAGTCCACAGCAGTAGTCTCATACTCAAACAACTTGCTCCATATGTCACTGAGAAGAGAAGAATGAATTACATTGAACCCCAGCACCATTGTATGCCCTGACATCTGTGAAAACCAGCATTAGGTCAAAGCTTAATCCTTACAATACCAAAGATTAAGCAATCTGAAGTATCTGTACATGTTCTCATACACTGTAATATTTACCATGGTTGTATTTAGTATCCACGGGCATATATCTTGAATTCATTAAGTATTTAAGTAGTGAAACTATTATATCGGCTACATGGTCAAATAAAAAACCCTGGCATGAAGGACTTTGTCATCTTCAAGACTTTTGAAATGCAGTGCATCAGATAGCTTACTGATATAAATGATTAGGTCACTGCAACACAACCAAAAATGTAGGCTTAGCACATTTGTAGCTCACAAGTATTAGTGCATGAACTCTGATGGTGTGTCTGTTGAAATTTACTATAGGATGAGAGCCGACATGTTCTCATTTACATGAATTTACATTTTTTATTTTAAGACACTATACAATGAACAGACCAAGAAGAAACTTCACCAATGCTCTATAAATGCATCATGTTTGCACTCTATTACTGACTATGGTCCATCCATGACCACTTTTTCTCTTTTCAGCATTGGGTTGTAATGTCACTGTCACATTAAGTGACCTTCTATAGGCAATGATCACACCTATGGGTAGCTAGCTCTCCTACTTATTCTTCCGTAACAGACATGCATTCATATCTTGCTGAAAGTAGTCTGTTTTTGCCTCGGATGACATGTTTTATTAAAGTTTGGGAATGATTTCACACCACTGTGCTGGCCTTTTGATTTTCATACTAGATAAAAGTTCATGCAATGGGAAATGTTAAGTACAGATTTTTACCAACTTATTGTCCTGAGTTATAATCCTATAGGAGCCTGCTGTTGATTTTTGTGCCCTAAAAATGGACCCAGAAATTGCTTACAGATATATTTATGCATTTTCAAGTATCCCCGAACAAATTTCTTATGACATTCGTGAGGAAAAACATAAGTAAGGACATCTTTGGAACATAGTGTTAAAATAGGTTTCTCGTGCTTCTTATAACAGATGGAACTACAGTTGAGAACCCAAGGAAACAGGGATTGCTTTGTTGCCTTATTTCATTCTCAACATTCGGTAAAAGAAGCATCGTCCTGGTTATTGTTATGGACAGTTAAGGTTTTGCTATGTACCTGTCTACAGACACTCCTTTACTGAAGTATAGGGAGTAAAACATTGGCATGCTTACTGTGTGGTTCAGGCTGGTTTCAGTAGTAACACAAAAAGATTTAAATATATTTACAAATTACTAGGATAAATTGTACTCGAGAATACAGTATGCACTGCAAGTGGCAAGAATTTGCAGAAATGGATAGCTTATGTCACCAACTAATACATATTCAATTTTTTTAAATATATTTCTAATATACGGAAGTAAGAAATAAAATACACTGCTGTCAAAATAGAGTAATAGAATTGGAGGAGGAGTACTGAGCAGGAGGGAAAATTACTGACATGGAGAGAGAGACAGAGAGAGAGAGAGAGAGAGAGAGTTGATTCATAAACACGAGAATGTTATGGAAGGACTTGAGAGAAATGGAAAATGTAAGTGTTTGCTGAAGAGGTAGAAGAGCTTCCATTAGTAGCATGGTATCATTAAAAGTGAGATAAGGCCTTCTGTGACAAAAATGTCAGAGCTGCTGAAGCTGTGGGTTCAAAACAAAGGAAGATTACAGTTATTTAGCATAAAGCAAATGCCCCAAGAAGGCACTAGTTCATTAGGTCTAAGGAAAGTGCCCTTGTAATGAATCATGTTATATAACTCTTTTGAAACCACAATCAAGAAGGCACTCTAAGTTAAGTGTCTCACATTAATTCGGTGTGAAAGAAATCCAAAACCAACCCTATATTTAGCAAGGCAACAGTGAAATTGTTCCAATGTCTACCTGTACTGAAATATTATAAACCCTGTCTGCAGTTTAGTGATCATACAGTTTAGAGAATATAATCCAAAAAAAAATAAGACAAAGAATAAAAAGGGGCTGCTCATAAACATCTAGCTAGCATAGCAAACCTTCACCAGTTTAGTGCATATTTTGTCCAGAGTAAAGCATCTCTTGTACTTCAGAAGATAGGAACACTGTCTCTTGCAGGTGCAGGTCACATTGACTAGAGCACTGGGGTGATAATTCTCTAGCAACCAGTTAAGTGAAAACTGGCATAAATCAGCATGACAGATGATGTTGCCAGACCTAGACCTCAGAGGTGGGACATTTGACATAAGGACCATTTCCTAAATGGTTTGGATTCTCAAGGGCCAAAAATGCCTAATAGCTCTTCATATCTATGGGAGAGCACATGACAGCATCTGAGATGGCTGAGACTGAGTGAGGCTTTGCAAACTTCATTTGGACTTCTGAAAAAATTGGCAAAAAGCACAGCCCCCCCCCCCCTCTGTCAGAGCTGACGTTTACTGAATTACCACAAGAACTATGCATCCAAACTAGGAAATACTGTGATACCCTGAAGTTTGAAATTTTACTTTCACATCATGATTACTTGCCTTATTCCTTAAGGATAAATTCAGTCTGAAGAAAACATGAAATATTCAATTAGAGATTTTTATGTAGATTACTAGCCAGGCATAAAAAAAGCATCTCATGACTGAAGTAGTAAAGATCTCATTGTAATAGGATTGTGCTGCACAAATCTAACAGTAGAATACAATGTGTCATTTTTTCTTGAATAAGGATTATAGAATAGTTTGCTACTTTAAGGAGAGGTCTTGGATGCAAGTTTTATGAAGAGCTTTTACACCTGCTCCTTTGCCTTGAAGTGGTTAATGGAATGGCTCGCATCCATACCTCTCCACTTCTTAGAGAGAGAATCTGGACAAAGCCACAAATAATGAGAGGACAAAGGCCCAAAAATAAGGACACATGTTAAATAGTCCTCTTACAAACTTAGAAAGTTGGTAGACTGTTAAATAAAATTAAGAATTCAATACACAGGAGGTTCAGGTTCAAAAGTTTACTAGTGTACACCAGGAGGCAATAAATGTACAAGTACAGAATTTTGTCTAACATGAAACAGGAAGCACACAATTTTATATAGGTTTAACATTCAAGCTGTGCCCACCTTACTGACTTGGTATGTCACAGGGCATCTACATCACTTTAGCTTACAGTCCTCTATTCATAAAAACTGCTGATGCTGTATATTTTAAAAGTTTTCCTCTGGTAACAATACGGCCTTGCTATCCACCTGGTCAGACATAATGTCTTTCTGTAAAGTTACTTCTTCAAGGTTTCACATCAGTTCAAATACAATAGCAGATTCAGTCTTCTAATACACATCTTTGTTAACTGAAACACTTCCCCACCAGCTGCATGCTATCTTAGTAACACATATACAAGGCCAAATCATCCCAGCAGGAAAGAGCAGAAGATTTCATTATTTCACACATTTAATTTCCTGACCCAACAGATAATCACTTGTGAAAAGCATAAACATTAAAACTTGCTAAGCTAGCATCTGCCAGGGTCGAAGGTCAGCTTGCTTCAAGCCACACTGCAGTTTCAAAACTACTTACATTTACACATGAATTAATCCTTTCTTTCTGTTATATGATTAATAGAATAAAATGCATTATATACTACTTTGCTTTTAAACTAGCATTTCTCATATATTCAAATACACATTTTTCTAACATAGACTAACAGATTTTTGCATTAGCATGACTTTATTGATGGGTATGAAGTCTAAACTTCAAATGTGTGCTATTATGTTCTGATGCAAGTCCTCAATAATTAGTGATTTGCTACTGTATTTCTTTGTAAATAAGACCTAACCAGAGAATAAGGCCTAGCATTTTGTTCCAGGGTGGTCATGATATAAGCCTTACCCCAAAAATAAGCCCCAGTTAAGATAGTCAACAACACACGATAGATGTGTTGAATTATAAAATATTATTGACACCCTTTGACTGAGGTTACCATACTCTGCTCACCATTTTTGGGACTATTTGGACACCCAACTTCTTCTCTTTGCAGAATGTAAGATTATTTTCCTGGGAGTACTCCACAATTCTTGCTGTAACCCTAATTACTCACACTTGACAGTTGAGATCCTTGGCCCATAAACACTGGCAGGTGTACTTTGACCAACCAAAGTACAGACGATGCACGTAAAGCACGCGCACTTGATAAACGGCTGTGTCTTCTTAACCGTCGCCATTTTGTGTTGCCACTCCAGTCTCATAAGTCTTCAATTAACCCCCCAGGACGAGATGAGTGCAAAAAGAGCTATTTCATTGAGTACAAGAAGGGAATCTTGGAGGAATCCCAGGGAAAGAATCTGATGGCATTCTGCAAAGAGAAGTTAGATCTCCGAATGGTCCGAAAATGGCATATAGTGCATGACAAACTCAGTCAAGAGCCTGACGAGGGGAATGCTAAGAAGTGCAAGTGTGGATGAAGTTGGCTACCATTATTTCCTGAGCTGGAAGACATTCTGTGAATGGATTGCTAACAGAAGAGCAAAGGCTTTGGTTCAGCGCAGGGCTGATATTCAAGCATTTGCCCTTGCAATGACAACACAGTTAGAAATATCCCCAGAAGAATTCAGAGCATCACAACATTAGCTGGAAGGCTTCCTTCAGTGATATGAACTGTCTCTAAGATCAATACTGTTCAAGCTGGAAGATACTGAAGTTATTAAACGTGTACTTGCATTCAAGTCCTTTGTTGATGGCATCGACTGATTGCTATGGATGAAATTGCAGTGTTTACGAGCCAAGGATCTCAACAATTGATCAGAGAGGTGCCTCGTCAATCTACATTCCCTCCACTGCTTACAAAAGTGCATGTGTTACCTGTATTTTGGCAATTCGTCTACATGGAAAGAAAACCCCACCTCTAATCATATTAAGGGCAAGAAAGATAAGATTGAACATATTTCAGGCATTTACATTCTTTAAACCGAAAAAGCCTGGTTATAAGGAAGTGGGTCGATGTAATTCTGCCACTTGTTTTGCGAGGTGGCGAAAGAGGTCTGCTAGTCTGGGATTCAGCCAGCACTCACCGCATTAAAGACATGAAGAAATTCCTTGCACGGAGAAGAATAGATCAAATAATGATTCCTGCAGGAATGACTGCCTATCTCCAGACTCTTCATATTGCAATAAACAAGCCATTCAAGGACTATTTGCACATGGAAATCAATGACTACATTGAAAATAGAATGGAGAGATATCAGCATGGAAACTTTATGAAGCCTAGCCTGCAAGAGGTGGTGGCTTGGGTGAAAAATTCATGAGATAAAATCACTGACAGCTGTGTTGCCAATGCACTATGAGCAGGCTACTTGGACAACTGTGCTCATTTAAGGAGAGATCTATTGCTAGGCATGACAGATTGGGGCAATGGTTCTACAGGAAATGGAATTGTAAGAAATTCAGGCTGGAATTTGGGGGTTGGAGACTTATGACAATGTTCCAGAAGATGGCATGACTGTACTTGAATAACTTTTCCATTATCGAGGTGACAGAATGGATTGTTTCTGCTTCCAGTTTTATTCCCCTCCTCCAATACACATGTATTGAGATTTTTCTTCACTTTCTGTTAAGCATGAAATATTGCACTGTGAAAGCCAAGGTGTAGATATTTTGAAGTTGAAATGTTTCTTGCACTGTTTATGTAGAGTTCTCACACTACTGTTAATGTGTTACTTAGAACTGTTGCCAAATAACAGAAAAGTACCAAATAAATGTCAATTTGTGTACATGAAGAAATTAATAAATGTAGTTTGTTGTGCGGGGTGTAAATAAGGCATCCCTGATAATAAGCCTGAATGTGTATTTTGGAGGGGAAAGAATATAAGATCCGGTCTTATTTTTGGGGAAATACGGTAGAAAACCACAATTTTGTGAGAAACAAGTCAAAATATGAGGCCAGATATTCTGTGAAAATCTGGACAGTTGAGAAGTATGTGCATGTGTCAGGAGATAGTGATTGAAGACAGTGGCTGCCATTGATGCAAGTCTTAAGTGGGCATAAACATTGCTTTGTATTTGAGGAGAGTGGCTTAGGGTAATGATCATTGCTGTTTAGTAAGGAGAGCATTTCAGTGGCTCATCTGTTTTTCTTATATTACTCTGTCTCAGAGTTACCCGGTGGTAGTACAAGAACAAAGGTTAAGCAGGCTATCTACGTCCACCTCTGCAACCAATTAGCACAGCTAGACAGAGCAGGCAAGTGAAATGTAATAGTCCTCTCAGTCATTTTAATACAGAAGCTCTTCAAATCTTGCAGCAGTCAAAAATAGGGATCTATGCAGCTATTCCATTCTTGCCCAAATTAAGTGTGCTCCCGAAGTTGGTGATTCTAGTTGGATCATCCCTCATCCAGTTTTTGTACAGTTCAAGCATAAGAGAGGTGATGTTCACAAAATCTAAGAGGACATAAAATTGTTCATACTTGGAGTATGAAGAAATTAAGGCAAGTGTCAGCATTAGAAGAGGGAACAGAACAAAAATATTAAGAAAGATGTGATAAAAGCAATGCAAAGTATAAAAACAGATCAGCATCTATTGTTCACTATCACAAATTTCTTTATTTAACATTTGTTGACCAGGAAAGTCCAATAAGGACAGAGGTTGTTTTCAGTAGAGGACCAGGGGGAAATGCTCCAGATGTGTGCCTTTGGAATGTGGGAGGAAACTGGAGTACCTGGAGAAATCCCACGTGGACAAAGGGAGGACATGCAGATTCCACACAGAGAAGTCCCCAGCCAAGAATCAAACCGATGAACCTCTTGCTGTTTGGAGATGTTAACCACTGCACCACCCAAAAATAATGAATAAAAATACCAGCATAGGCAGAAAAACTTAGAAGATACGTAGATAAAGGAAAAGTACAAAATAAGGAATTTATTCATGACCCCAAAAAAAAAAAAAGTTTTATAGAGAATTGGGAAACAACGCAAAAAGTAATGAACCACCACCAAAAAGTGAAGAAATAGATAGATCTTGTGGAACATAAGATGCTAAATGGATTGAAGTTCAAATGTACAGGATATGAAATTGGATGAAGTAACAGCTGGAGAAGTTAAGAAAAGCTCCTAATTGGAAACCCCCAGGCCCAGATGCAGTACCTAACTTCTGGCTGAAATTATTACCATCATTTCATGAAGATTTAGCCATGAGTAAGAACTATTTATATGCACACCCCAAACAGACACCAGCCCGGTTAACAGGAAAAATACTTTAACATAACAGGAAAAATTAGGAGTGAACCTGCAAGCTTTTCTGAAAACCATAAACCAATAACTTGCCTTCCAAAGCATATGAATGATGCACTGGAATTGATGTCAACAGTTTTGTAATTTAGAAGAAAACTCAATCATGGCAATACAACAAAAGGGTAATAAAAGAGCATTATATGGAACAAAGGATCATTTCATTAAGGCATCATAGATTCTTCCTCTTTAGAGTTCTCTATTTATGGCATGGGTACACCACAAAAAACACATTTGACAGTGTCCCACATTCATGGATAAAGGAGTGCTTAAAAATGTAAAATCTATACCCTACACTGAACAATTAAAGTACAGCAACCATAAAACAATTTCTATAAGGCTGTCAAACTATTCTTGCACGTATTTTTTTTCTCTATGTGGAGCTTTTCTCCCCAGGCCTCTGCTGAAAATGGGTACTTCCCAGTCGGACATTCCCAGTAAAGAAATGTTAAATAAATAATTACAAATGTAGTGAAAGATTTGAAACATTCGGAGAATACATCTGCTCTAAGATGATGTCCCTGCTTACTTTAGCGGAAACATATCGGCATCAAGCAGGAATTCAAATCAAGCCAGAAGTAGATAAAAATCAGGCAGAAACTGAATGTGCCAAAAACAAAAGTATAAGGTGAAGGAACAGAGGAGAAGCAAGAAATGTGAAAAATGCATAAATATAATCGCAAGTACAGAAAACAATTGAAACAACCTCATGTTAAATCAAGATTGAATGCAGGAATGGTTAAAGGAGAGGTGAATTTAAACCAAAAGGTTAAAATTGGTGGCACTATATAGTGGACTCCGTACACCTGGTTTACAAAGTCCACTGAACATGTAGAAGAAACTGACAAATGTAGGTTTTGTAAATCAGAATTGGAAACAGTCACACATGTTTTTGCTGGTTGTGATATACTAATGGCAGAAGGACTGTATACTGAAAGGCATAATAATGTGGCAAAACTGTTGCATTGGGGATTGTGCAAACATTATGCTAATGAAGTAATGAAAAACACTGGAAACATGAGTCCTAAAGCATTATCGAAAATGATGAAGTTTAAATCACATGGGATCACTCATTGCCATCAGTTCATAAAATAGATATGAGTAAACCAGATATAGTAGTCCTTGAAAAGTAACACTGATCAATGAAATTACTACACACGGTGACTACAACATCTTATCTACAGAGAGACACAAAGTCATAAAATACCAGGATTTGCAGGCAGAAATGAGGACAATGTGGAAGAAGGATACCCAAACAATTCTAATAGTAGTAGGAGCAACAAGTCTTATAAAAAAAGAATTTACAATCGTACTTTGTTACCGATATGCAGGAGTCATTACTGGGCACAATGTGGGTGCTGCAAAGTGCACATCTGGCTAATAAAGATTTAAAGAATACTAATTTCATGAACTTTGACTTACGAATAGGGTCCAGTCCCGTCATGGTATTAGAAAGCAAAACACTTGGAGAAATTAAAAAGTAATGTTAGAACACACTTGTTATTTCCCTGCTAGTAACCGGTGGGGTACAATGATTTTACCTCTAGGCAATTTAGTACAATGCAGGCAATTGCATTATCTGCCTTTCTTCCAAGTAGGCCACCACAAAATGTTAGAATGGTGAGGGGAAAACAAATACAGAGAGTGTAGTGGAAAGATGCATACGAACCACCAGAACCTCCTATTAGGGGGTACTGGCAAAGTTAACCAAAATCGTCTAAAAAAGACGAATCAAAAAGTGTCAAGGTCTACCCTCCAGTCGCAGACCTTGGCCTCAGTGTCAACCCTGCTTCCCCTTCAGGGGAAGGGAAGAAAACCCCCGTCCGGAGAAGCAGGGCTGAGACTGAGACAGGACAAATGTCCTCCAGCTTTTAAAATAAACTGGCCTTCAGGCCATTACTAGCAGCAAAAAGGGAAAGTTGAGAGAAAGAAAAAAAGGTTATGAATGAAGGTAACAGGGCAGCTCTATATGTATTCCTTAAGCTAGAAAGATCATTAAATGGTCCTATGACACCATGTGGCTCACCACTAGCCAGAAAAGGCTATGAGGTGGGCAACCCTCACTTCAGCACCATCATAAACATTCACAATGACTAAGGTATACTCTAGTTAATTACACTGAATCACCATATCAAAGTTACTGGAGCTGTTTCATAGTTCAAAAACTGTATATTGGCTGTCATGTTTGTGGTGCTGTTGATATATTCACAGTGCTTCACTGTGTGGCATTTTGTCTAGTTTATACACAGTTGAGTTCAAGACAGAGTAAGAAGGGAGTATGGCTTGCATCCATGATTTTCTTTAGTGTACATTTTCCTTATATACGCTTTTGTATGGATGTTATTTTACAATACATGGCCAATTAAATGTTCATTGATTTGTGTCCAGCGGATTTGTGATTCAGTTTGAGTCCTGATGTCTCTGCAGTTAGACTAGGACTGTGTGCAAATGCTGTCACACACTGCAACACTGCTCTTCCATGACTTTCATCATGAGGAGTGGCCATCTGTCCTGAGGGCGTAGCAGGAAACAGTATGCACTCTGTCCACAATCATTCCTATAGTTTTTACATCAGCCATAGTGTGCTGCTAAAACAGCCTAGGGAATGAAAAAGGAGACAATGTATAAAATGTCCTCTACTTGTGGTATTATTTGTTAATCAATACCTTTGTACAAGTGACTTAACAGAAGTTGAAGCCACATGCACTCTAAGAAATTTAAAACCAGGGCATGGCTCACTTTTTAGCCCTAACTTAGTTGGCACGTCACTTGCACACAAACACACTCTTGCACAATATGAACACCCTTCATGAAGAGCAGTAGAGAAACCATGATTTTTTACTACATTAATGTTGAACATTTGTAATCGGGCACTTGCATCAAGAGATTTATTCAAGAGAATAATTGGCAAAGCTGCCTTCTAAAGTACAGGAAAGCATCTGCTGCATTCTTTTAGAAAGCACAGTCAGTTTTAGGGCATATGGTAAAGATGAAGTAACTACCAGTGAAATTTCATGCTATTCTTATACTTAAGGTCATGAGTAGGAGCTAGAGCCTCCTGCCCTAGTAGGACATGGATAAAAGCTATCAAAATCTTCTCTCGTCAGGGCACCAACTATTGCAGAATACATACACTCACACTACCTATAGGCAGTAGCAACATCTTGGCAATTCAAATTCCCATGATAACCTATCTTTAAAGGAATCTTGCATACTCCAAGTAAACTTATTCATATTTCTTTCTCAGTTAAAAACATGTCATGCACAGGTTTCAGATAACATCTTAGAATTGAGTTTTCAGAGCATATTACCTGTTAGCATGGTTGCCAAGATCATCATCTTTTGAAGGTCCCATACCATTCAGAAAGGAAAATACACATTTTAAGAGAAGAAAAAGAAATGCATATTTCAGAAGAAAAACTTATAAATGGAAATGAGAGAATTTAACATTCCACAAACACCCAACAGCAAATAAACTTCTGAAAAGCTAGTTACTCTTTAAAACTGGGAAAGAAACTCAAAGCTATGAAGAGTTATCAAAAGCCAAATAAATCCAAACAGAAAGCAAAGCATAAAAACAGCAAAATTTCTTAACGGTGGTATAAGTTAACTTATCTTCACACACAATACTTTATTCAGAGCCTAGAAAAGAAAGGCAGAAATTCTAACAAACTAAAACACAAGACATAAACTACTTACTTAGCTTGGGATTATAGTAGAAAAAAATCAAGCACACTTTTATTCACTCAAAGTATGCCTCTACCAGCTGACCTTAATATATCAAATGTTTGTAGGCTTCTAAACCAATAAGCATTCTGCTTCACTCCTCAGGTGAGGAGCAGCCTTACCTCCAGTCAGGTGGTATCCCAAAGTCTCCACCTACTATAGAAGCAGTAGTAGTGTAGAGCACTATACTGTTTAAGCTTGTTTTTGTAAGAAACATTACTGTTTTCTCAATTTCATCAGCACAGGCTGCTGATTAAACATCATGTCAGACTCTAAGATGAAATCCCAGAGTAAGATCTTTATTTCAGTTGATGTTCCTTGGGGAATTGAATCATAAAGCATATTTTACATATGGGCCATTGCCTGGAGGTATTGGGAACCATAGCCTATAGCCACACTGAAATAAAGATAGCACCTGCTGAACTGGGAAGTAGGTACATGAATCACAAAAACTGTCAATTTATCAACTGTCAGGTGGTGAGTAATGCACAGGTTATCATCTACATTGTGTGCACAGGATAGCCAGCAATTTTTCAGCACCCCCACCTATGGCTCTCATGTGACCTTGGATCTATATTATATGTTCAAAATCTGAAAACTTAGAATCTCATATGAATGACTCCATATGAGCAAATTTTTCAAACATCGAACATAAAATATAAACAAACTAAAAATAGAAAACCTACCTGAGCACTCTATGTAGCGGGGCAAGCTCCCCTGCACCCCCACACCCCCGATACTTAAATATACCAACTCCGAGATCGCACTATATTGAAGCAAAATATTCCCTATGGTGATCTCCGTTGTAACATTTGATGCTTGAAAACTTCACTCATATGATTTTGATCATATGAGATTTGAAGTTTTCAAACTTCGAACTTATAATATAGACCCGTGACCTTTAGCAACTGTTTGCCAGGGGTAATTTCCCAGAGAGCATCAAGTGAGGGTGCCATATATTCCTTTAACCCTTGGCTCATGATGTCAGTGAGAAATGCGTATAACTCAACAGTCACAACCATGCCAACTCACAAACCAGAAATATCCTACAGAATGCGCCTTGGCTGCTGAAGGCATAATTCCACTTTATGAATACATCTGGCACAACCCTGAAGAGTGATAATGTCATTTGGACCAAAATTCTAGAAGATTGTGACATGTTACATAAAGCAATAATGAGAAAACAGATACAGGAGGATGTTCTTCGTGTTTCACTGTTGCAGTCATTACATTTGTGGTAATCTGCTGGCAAGTTGCCCTCAGTCGGCCTGATTAACAAAGTCTTGGGTCCTCGTCAGTTGCTGTCCCTTCGTCCATGTTGTCAGGTCATCAGGGGTATAAAACATGCAGCCAATGCCATTACATCAGTCTTTCTTGCCGCGCGGTGCCCGAAGCAGAAGCAGTTCGCAAGTGCCGGTTGGCCGACTCCTGAAATTTTCGTTTCGAGTTTCAGAACTGAAGTCTTCAACTAAAAGCTAAGTACTCCTTTGGGGAAACTTTTTCTTGCTCCTTACCGATGTCAGTAAAAGTTAATAATTATATTACTTGTGGGAAGCAAATACCTCATAAGGATTTTCATTTGTACTGTATTCCTTGCCTAGGCCCTGATCATAACATACCTTGCTGTCAGTTTTGTGCTAAATTTAATCAACACACTATTAAACGTCGGTATATTTTTGCTTCAAAATATTTTGGCTTACGATTTAATTATCCAGAAATGTCATCGGTTAGCAATCCGACTACCAGAATACCTAAAAAATGCAAAGAAAAAGAAAGAGACAGGCCGTCAAGGTCCACAACTGATGACAATGCTTCTCCTAAGCCAGTCGCCAGTTCGCCGCTACTCAGTGAGGCACTTTTGTAGCCCCTGATACCTGCTACTTTTTATTCGTAGGCCTCTACTGAGACCCATTCAAAGTCTCGAAATGCTTCAATTATGGAACACGCGGATGACCCTACCTTAGATGGGTCCGGAGCCGCTGTGCAGGCACTGACTTCTGAGGGTGTTTTCAGGCCTACAGATTTGTATATTAGACCGATGCCATATTCAAAACTAAGGCCAAAATGTAAAAAACTGACACCCGGGCCACATGTGTAGGTCCCTATGTCTAAAAAACAAATGATCAAAATGGCTGAAGGTTTAATTACTCTGATCAGGGGTAGTCAACCTCCTTCTTCCAAGAGGCTTACACAAGACATTGATTATGAAACTTCTGAACAGGATTCTATTTCTTCTGATTCTTCTAATGAACAGGATTTGTCTATACCTACTTATGAGGACTCTGATGCAGAAGATTCCACTCCTTCTGCTTCTCCCCTGTGGATTTAGCTTTTGGAGAAACTTTACATACCTTAAGGGAACATTTACAATGGGAAAGTCAGGATTTCTCTGAATTTAAAAAGAGACTTAGGGATTTTCTTCTTCTTCCTCAGCATAGGTCTTTGGCGATGCCTCCTGTTCTAGACATTGTTGATTATGTTTTTTCAGAAGCTAGTATGGCTCCTGATTCTCTGCCTCCAGCTTCTTGAAAGCCAGACAGATACTACAGGGATCCTGATTCTGACAAATTCCTTTTCAAGAATTCTATTGCAGATCCTGAAACCATTTCTCAGGGTCCCAAGGGCATTAAGGCCTCTACTGCTAAAATTCCTACCCTTTCAGATAGAGATTCCAGGGCGCTGGATAGATGGGGAAGAAGGTTTTCACTTCTGCAACCTTGGCAATCAGAGCTTTAAACTGTCAATTTCATATGCTTAAATACCAACAGCATATTATGGGTTGGTTTAAACAGAAAATTATGTTAATTGCTGACTGTGTGGAAAATAAGGATTTACAGGATTTATTGCATTCAGCTGAACAAGTTGGAAAACATACTTTACAATGTGGTTTTGATTCTTTTGAGGCCTCTTGCAGGGCTGCTGTAACTGGGTCTGTGCTAAGAAGGCATGCTTGGCTCAAAGAGCAAACGCTGCCTGATCATGTTAAAGCAAAGTTGTTGGATGCTCCTTTAAAACAGGACCGTCTCTTTGGTTCACCAAACATTACCATTTGCCTTTCTTCTCTAAATCTAGAGCTGGCTTTGCCACTGCTGTCCTGCAGGGCCTAATAGCTGGTCCTAATGCTGTATAAATCCATCCTCCCAACCATAGCTTTGGGAATCTACCCAAATGTAATGACTGCAACAGTGAAACATGAAGAACATAGTACAGTTGTGTACACTTACCATAAATGTAGATGTCCGAGTGCATTCACTGTTGCAGTCTTGGTTACCCTCCCTCCAGCCCCCTGCTTTTTCTCTTACTATACCTCTACTTTTTACTATGCTTAAAAGCCTTTTTGGTGTAT
The DNA here is from genome assembly GCF_019279795.1 of Protopterus annectens. Classification (NCBI taxonomy): domain Eukaryota; kingdom Metazoa; phylum Chordata; order Ceratodontiformes; family Protopteridae; genus Protopterus; species Protopterus annectens. The sequence goes on from NC_056750.1 coordinate 687,656,856, forward strand.
TTGCTTGTGTTTGGAGGTATATTTCTTGTGGTTTTAATTATATATATATCTATATATTTTGCTCCCCATTTTGGGGGCACCTGACATCTGGGGCAAGAAAAACTGATGTATTGGCTGCATGTTTTATACCCCTGATGACCTGACGTTATAGAAGAAGGGACAGCAACTGACGAGGACCCAATACTTTGCTAATCAAGCTGACTGAGGGCAACCTGCCAGCAGATTACCCCAAATGTAATGACTGCAACATTGAATACACTCGAACATCTACATTTATGGTAAGTGTACACAACTGTACTTTGTCGTTGGTAGTGGCCAGAAACTGTAGTTCCTAGCACCGCAGGCAGGTGCAGCTAAGGCAAATGAGGAGTGAAAGTAGTAGGAACGAGCAGCAGTGGATGACAATGCTGGCTGAAAGAAGGTGCCATGCACCATGATACTGATTAAAAGGCAGAATTCTGCGGGACTGCTTTTCATGCTCAAAAGCCGAATACTCGAACATGCATAGGTTGGCCACTCTTTTCATTAGAAAGATACATCCCATATCACAATATTAAAGAGCCAGGGCAATTTTATTTCAATTTCTGAAGATAGGGAGAAACCATTTGTACACAATTACAACTAAGGAGATGCATAAGTAACAATGAGACATCATAACATACAAAAGACTGTACTGACTCAAGGATAGGATTGGCCCACATCATGGTAATAGCATGTAACTTCCCTCTCTAGCCATAATGTGTATGATAACAATTTTACACTGAAAAGGTTGGTCACAAATTGTAGTGTAGCAAATAACTTTTAAATGATTGCCATGTAAACACAGCAAGATATTATTGTAGAGAAGTTAGTTGTTGCATTTGAAGTATTATTTGTGACTCTGATTTATGGCTGTAGGTGAGGTGTAATAGTGGCCTACAAACTTACAATCTGTGAAATAATTATGTGAGGTTGGTGAATTTATATACATCCTTCATTGCTAGCAATGGTCATAATAGCTGTAACCATAGGAAGTTGTATTTATTATAGAGAATATCATTTCATGAAAGCAGGGACTGAGGTTTTCAGTATTCCAAACAATAAAGTAGCATTAAATGGTTGCAATGTTACTTTTTTATGCCATTGCACCCCCCATTTAACCATCCACATCTTTTCTATTTTAATCTCTATGCTGTCCATTTTGTTTGTGTTATTATTTAAAAAATACATAAACACATATGAACATAAATGACTTACAAAACATTTTTCCAATTATTCAAAAATATCCATTGCATGCTGTTTGCCTCATACCTGCCATCCTGGAAAACATCAAAAATCTTGACAAGGCCCATGAAAAATAGGTACAAATCTGTACGCTGATTAACATCTAATTTCTATACATAATTACGTAACCCCGCCCACCCCAATGGAATTGTGGGATATCAACTTTCTAATGCAAACTGAAGAACAGACAACCAAAATATGGCACCACTGACCTCCTGCAGCCATTCCAATGTCCCAATACCTGGGGATTTTGCCTCATTTACCATAAACACTAATGTGTGCATACTGCTTTACTGCTACAATAATTATTTGGATTTTATTTTGATATCTGCTAAACAAAGCAATACTGTCTCAATGAAAATAGACTTGGCAAATCATCGCCCCTTGCACACAAAACAAGAAACATATGTGTGTTCTTTTATTTTCTTTTCTTTGATGCACCTTCCTGACTTTAAGTTATATTCCTTGTATAATATGTATAATACAACACACTTGTTACGGCATTTTAAATTTATTGTTTGAACATTTTTCCAGTAGGCTGTACTGTAGGCAATGAAACAAAATGCAAGAACCAATAATGACAAAACTGTCCAATTCAGAACATTTCCATCATAAAAGTCTAGTTCCACACCCACACTATAAATAGAATGACAGTATTGTAAGCCATAGGCACAGCTTCTTACACTTATTTTCAAGTTTAGTTTTTTTTTGGGGGGGTGCAAAAGGTTAAAAACCAGGAACACATTTTAAAAATTGCTTGTAGAATTTTGGAAACTTGCTAGAATAAACTGTTGTTACCACCATGCATGTCACTGGCAAGACTTGAACCTAGGAACCTATGCACTATACTCAGAGCAACATACCACTATGCCAAATCAGCAGTTTCCTAAATGATAGAAAAATATAAGTCTATATGGCTGGTAATGGACTGTTTTTCACTCCCCCCACCCCTTATCTGCATGAATAAGTATTATTCATATACTAAGGGTATGCTGTTCTCAAAACCTAATATTGGGACATTTGTCCTATTACTGTCCATATATTTAAATGGTTCAATGCTAACATACCTTGTTGAATTTCCATTGCTGTTGGCCTGTTGCCATAAATGTTACTGGCATGCTGTAGAATAATGACTGTTATTCTATTTTTGCATGTGTGCTGTTTGCCGTGCAATTTCCCCAATTCTATTGTTCTGGGTTAACTGGAACACCCATGCATGCTGTTATAACTAATGTTGAAATATTTTGCTCATGACTAACCAGTACACCTTGAAAAACCTTAACACCATAGCATGTTTGGTAGGCAGAGCCCAGCGGATTCGCTTGTCCTGCCTCATTTGGATGCAGCGCCAAGTCCAAACACATTTTTGACCCAACATCGAACTGCCTCCTCCACTGGTCCTGCACCACACTCAGATAGAACCGTATCAGGGGATGGGGCCAACCCCCCTGGGAATGGACACAGAGAGGACTCTGTCACCTGATATCAGTTCTGAGGTGTCACCTGACACCAGTTCCGAGGTGTCACCAAGGTATGGTGCACAGGGTCATCCAGAGGCACTTGGATGTAAGCCTGCACCAGATTGAGGGCAGAATGGTGCCCCTTGAAAGGCAGGCTGAACCCGTCATTCAGCCCCCAGCAGAGCCACGTTTGGGGCCATGAAGGGGCAGTGGTGACTGCCTATGGGTGGGGACTTTAGTCCCTCTGTTTCCATTTGGGGGGCATCTGGCCCTCCAATTCCCAACCACCCTCCTCATCCAAGGTGTTTATCTTCCTCATGTGTCATACGCTGCCCCATCTGCTGTCTTGTTTGTCTGCAAAAGCAACCTCTCCTACCCAACTTACCTCCCCAAATGTACCTACAACCCTTCCTCAACATCCCACTCTCACCTTAGATAAAAACAGGTGCATATGTTCCCACAAAAATAATCTTGTCCAATACATAGCACTCCATTTTGCCTCATGTACTCTTCCATGAATCAATCATCCCATCAATTAAGCAACAAATGTATGTCCCCCACACACCTCCCTGTGGTATATGAGGCTCCAAATTGTCCACATTATTCACAGATGAGAGCTATGGTCCTTTCCTACACCTGTCGTGCACATCCCTAGCTGCCTTTCATAATGTATTTCCCCTGCTTGTTCCTGTTTCATCACTTTCCTATCACCTCTTTTTTTTTTTTTTGGAATTGACACGGGTTTTAGTGGGAGTAGGCACTGCTAAGCAAAGCTATGCATCTCTTGGCACCACTTAACATCATGCAAAATGACGCAAACCCACTTAAACTTGCTTAAAACTGCTTTAATCACTCTAGCTAGCTTCCCAGCAACAAAATAACCAGCCCTAGCAGGTTTCAAACCCAGAACAAGGTGCACTACAGTCATAGAAAGATACCAATGCACCAAATTTGCTGTGAGAATTTCTCATGCTTTTGTAAATATATCATGCATTACAGTCATTTAACATTACTGAAAACAAAAGTCCCTACCGGCAGGTATTGAACCCAGGATGCTATGCATTAGAGTCAACGCAACACATCACAATGCCAAATCAACTACGGGAATTAGCATTGCTTTTGTAAATATATCATGCATCACAGTCATTTAGCTTTAGGGGGAAAAAAAAAAAAGTCATCACTGCTAAGGTTTGAACCCAGAATCCTGTGAACTCAAATCAGAGAGATGCACCACTACACCATATCTTCCGTGAAAATTGCAAATGCTTTTGAAAATATATCATGCATTACAGTCATTTAACATTACTGAAAACAAAAGTCCCTACCGGCAGGTATTGAACCCAGGATGCTATGCATTAGAGTCAAAGCAACACATCACAATGCCAAATCAACTACGGGAATTAGCATTGCTTTTGTAAATATATCATGCATCACAGTCATTTAGCTTTAGGGGGAAAAAAAAAAAGTCATCACTGCTAAGGTTTGAACCCAGAATCCTGTGAACTCAAATCAGAGAAATGTACCACTACACCATATCTTCCGTGAAAATTGCAAATGCTTTTGAAAATATATCATGCATTACAGTCATTTAACATTAGTGAAAACAAAAGTCCCTACTGGCAGGCATTGAACCCAGGACGCTATGCATTAGAGTCAGAGCAACACATCACAATGCCAAATCAACTACCGGAATTAACAATGCTTTTGTAAATATTACAGTCATTTTACATTAGGGAAAACAAATTATCACTGCTAGCTCTTGAACCCAGAAACCTGGGCAGTTGACTCAGAGCAATGTACCACTACACCATATCTCCTGGGAAAATAATGAATGCTTTTGTAAATATATCATGCATTGCAGTCAGTTAACATTAGGGGAAAAATGTCATCACTGGACATATGTGTCACCTCCAGGTATCTGCAGGTAATACTGTCTGATGGGGATGAGGAGACACAGTTAAGGTGTACCTAGCTGTCTGAATGAAAAGACATATCTGGACAATAGAGTTGTATACAAATGTAGGAGCATGCCCAGTAAGACATTCAATAGTAAGAGCTGGACTCCATTCCAGAGGTAGCTGAAGTCTGGTCTAGAATTTTGTGTGCTAAAGCTGAATGGCTGATGAAGCTGTGTAAATAGTCCAGCACCTCAGTGATATACTGTGTGAGAAATCTCCTGGCTTTGTGTTATCCTTATTAACTGAGTCATATCTTGGTGTGGGTACAGAGGGAATTGGACTGAGCAAAGTTTTCAATAATATGTGTGGCATATTCTACATAGCACCGTTGTTTCCTGGTATTTGAGTGGCAGATCAGTATAGAGTTACATCAGGGAGCACTGATAGACATTTGTTTACTGACCCCATACATTGCGGGGAACTAGGGTACAGCATAAAATGTTCTGGTGTGCACATTCTATCTTTGTCTGGCTGGTGGTTCTCCTCCCTTTATATGTCTCTCTTTGTCCTTCTGTAGTGCAGTCATGGCCTTTGTCCACAGTTGCTGCTGTTATGTATTTGTATTTATGGTGTGAGTGGGGTAGAAGTTGTAACATTACACACAGTGTTACAGACCTCACACCTCTGGATGTACCCATTTAGAGGGTTTTGCACCATTGTGCCCCATAGATCTACTGTGGTCCTCAGACGGTTTGTGTTGCACTGTTATTGTCAGGCTACAGATTGGTCATAGCTGTCAGATTCTTACAGACGGACATCTGGACAGACCCATATATAACAGTCAGACATGGGCCCAGACAATGGCAGGCTTTTAATATTGCTTTTCCAAACTTACACGGTTGGTAGAGCGGGTTTGTATTAGCTTGCAATTACTTTTGGGGATGACATCTGTATATCTACTGTCTGACATTGCTGTTTTCACATCAACCTTTATTGGTCTGCCAATAGTTTCACGCAAATGCAATGTTATGACAAGCAGAACAGATATATGAGGCATACATGTGGGCATTCTGTGACACCCTGTCATTTCATGGGTATGGATGGTGCCCACTTGTTGTCAGTACTGACATAGTGACATGGCAGCCAACTTCTCACAACCTGCTGTTGTAGTATGCACTGTGTAGGTTACTCAGACCTCTGTATTGTTCATATGTGTGGCCCCCTATCCCTCCATTGTGCAGTTTTCCTGCAGTAATAAGTATTGCCTTCTGGACAGTGTGTACAAATCCTACTATACCTCTCAACTACACATTTGCATAGACTGTCCAAATGTTTGCTTACTATTCAGAGAGTTAATGCAACTATAAGACCTGCTGTGATATCACTCTGTAAGTGTGTAATAGGAATATTTCATCATTGTCTCTATTTGTGGTCCTTTGCCACATATTTCTTTATGGCTTTGTATAACTGACTTGCTGGGAGAGGCTGAGAGGTGTGTATGGGACTCTAACATTGACATCCATGCATGTGATCTATGACCTCACAGTTTGTTAGTCCCCTACATATACTGCAGTGGTTTTTGTCACCTAGGGGACTACTGCATATTCTAGGGAAGTCAATATTTTTGGACATTTGTCCTGTTCTCCCAAACAGCTGTCAGTATGCTGCTATCCCAGTAGGCCACACCATTCCTTTGCATACATGCAGTGATACCATAGATATGCTACCACAACATGCTACTCCATTCATTAGTTGGTAAGAAAAGTGACTTACCTTAGGCCTGCAGCAGTTGTGAGGACAGTGCTTCAGGGCTGACTCAGATGAATGCAGTACACAGTTTATACATGGTAAGGTACAGATAGTGTGATGTGTGTGTCATCCTTTTCACTGTGTGTGTGAGTTGGAGAGAGGTTTCAGTCCCTGGGTCCCTAGGGTGCCTGAGTATGTGCTGTATGTTGCCTCATTGCCAAGGGCCGGGCATATTGGGCATGCCTACATCTGCCTACAGAGACAGGCTGAGGTGGTGATTCCTGTGAGTCCCCCTGTTCCTGTGGGGACCTTGGCAATGGTGGGGGGCTGTGTCCCCCTTTCCTGTGATGTTCCTGCCACAGCTGTTTCCACAGGATCATATTGCGTAGCATAGCACACAATTTGTGTGCACATGTAGCTGAAAAGTACTGCAGGGCTCCACCAGATATCTCAAGGCAGCATAACCGTGACTTGAGCAGCCCAAACATATGCTCTACAATGTTCCTAGTGTGGGTATGTGCCTGATTATGGTGGTTTACTGTGTGTGTGTGTGTGTGTGTGTGTGTGTGTGTGTGTGTGTGTGTGTGTGTGTGTGTGTGTGTGTGTATGTGTGTATAGCCAGAATCCCCCACTAGATGGCCATATTTATTTATTTATTTTATTTTTATTTTACATTTGTTAACAGGGAATGTCCGACTGGAGCAAGGTCCATTTACAGTAGAGGCCCGGGGAGAAAAGCTCCACATTAAACAAATACAGTGGTAGATATATATAAACAATCATGATATATATATAAACAAAGGATATATAATACAACACAATTAAAAAAAAAAAATATATATATATATATATATATATATATATATATATATATATATATATATATATATATGCAATAGTTTGTTCTATGCAAGCTTATGCAGTCATAGTTTACACATAGTTGAAATTGGATAGGAGTATTTTGGAGAGAAATACTCCCTATTTCCTTATGCAGTGAAAGAGGTATTTCACAAGAGATAATATATAAATACAAAACATAATGGTTTGTGTACAAGCTCCTCATGGGAGTAATTTAATTACAGTATTGTAGGTATCGTAAAGAGTGAGAATACTGGGTAGTAAGTGTGAGGGGGGGGTGCATCTAAGTGATGCAAGGACATAGCCAGCACTGTGCGAGGTGCGACTTGAGTAATTTTTTGTATAGCAATATAGATGGAGCTGATGTGATATTCTGGGGGAGGCTGTTCCTTTTCTTGGTGATGGAATAAGAGAAAAGAGCTTTTCCTGCAGTATTGTTAGGTTTAGATACACAGAGTAGGGTTTTGTTGGATGACCGCAGGTGACGGTTTGTTATGTATTGGTTTAGTAGTTGATTTAAGGCTGGGGCTTTGTGGGGATTTTTTTACTATGTTGTAGGTGAGGACTAGTTGGTGATAACTAATTAATTGTGGGAGTTCTAACCACTGTAGCTCTTTTAGGGCAAGACAGTGATGGATTCTAAATGTGGAGTTATTTGTGAATTTTGCTATTTTGTTGTAACATGAGTCTAGTTTGTCCATGTCTGTTTTCCTGATGTGGGTTAGTATTGGGGAATCATACAATAGAGTAGACAGTAGGTGTGTTTGGGCTAGGGTGATTCGTGCCTGATCTGATAGCAACTGTTTGTGTTTGTATAGAGTTCCTAGCTATTTATGTACCTTTTTAATGGTTTGAGAGAGATGGACATCAAAGTGAAGATCCTTATAACACCAAGGAGCTTAGTATGGGGTGAGGGAGAGATTGTTGTGCCATTTTGGAGGTGATAGTGAAGGAGGTAGGTATGGTCCTGGATTTATTGGGGTTAAAGAAAAGTAATTTTGTCTTATTGGGGTTTAGAATAAGTTGGATATCAGTAATCCATTTCTCGATGGAACAGAAGGATTCTTGGGTAAGGTTTTAAAGGGTCACTATGGATGGGGCTGAGCAGATTAAGGTGGAGTCATCTGCGTACTGTATGAGTGATGCTTGCAGAGTGGAGATATGTAGTTTATTGGTGAAAATTGTGAATAGTAGTTAACATGTTAACACAACACGCTCTATGCTTTACTGGGTGCTTTTTTTTCCACTGCTGTATTTGTGGGATACTGACATCATCAGACTTGCCAAAGAGTAATTTACCTCTTTTAATGTGTTTTGCCAGTCTCCAAAAAGAGCACTCCTCTCAAAGAAAATTACCACATACTTAGCAATTGCAGGAATCAAACCCCCACCTAACTATGTTATGATACTAAAGAAATACACATTATCACAACGCACTATATGTTTTGATGGGGAATTCAGTTTCCACTGCTGTATTTGTGGGATACTGACATCATCAGACTTGCCAAAGAGGAATTTACCTCTTTTGATGTGTTTTACCAGTCTCCAAAAAGAGCACTCTTCTCTAAGGAAATCTCACACACACTCAATTGGAAGATTCAAACCCCTACCTAACTATGTTGTAATACTAAAAAGATGCATGTTAATACAACACGCTATATGCTTTATGGGGTGTTTACATTTCCACTGCTGTATTCGTGGGATACTGACATCATCAGACTTGCCAAAGAGGAATTTACCTCTTTTAATATGTTTTCCCTGTCTTCAAAATGGGCACTCCACTCATACGAAAACACACACATTCACCCCCACACACACTCAGCAATTGCAGGATTCAAACCCCTACCTAACTATGTTATGACATTAGAGAAAAATGCATTAACACAACGTGCTATACGCTGTATTGGGGAATTTGGTTTCCACTGCTGTATTTGTGAGACACTGACATCATTAGACTTGCCTAAGTGGAATCTGTTTCTTTTAATGTGTTCCTAGTCTCCAAAAACGGCATTCCTCTCAACGGAAATCACACACACACACTCTGCAATTGCAGGATTCAAACACCTACCTAACTATGTTATAATACTCAAAAGATACACGGTAACACAACGCTCTATATGCTTTACGGGGGGACTTTCATTTCCACTGCTGTATTTGTGGGATACTGACATCATCAGACTTGCCAAAGAGGAATTTACCTATTTTAATGTGTTTTCCAAGTCTCCAAAATAGGAACTCGCTCAGCAATTGCAAGATTCAAATCCTACCTAATTATGTTATGATACTAAAGAGACACGAATTAACACAATGTGCTATATGCTTTAATGGGTGCATTTATTTCTACTGCTGTATTTGTGGGATACTGATATCATCAGATTTGCCAAAGAGGAATTTACATCTTTTAATGTGTTTTCCCAGTCTCCAAAAAGGGCACTTCTCTCAAAGGAAATGACACACACACTTCGTAATTACAGGATTCAAACCCTTACCTAAGTATGTTATGATATTAGAGAGATACGCACTACCACAACGCGCTATGTGCTTTATTGGGGTGTCCAATTTCCACTGCTGTATTTGTGGGATACTGACACCATCAGACTTGCCAAAGTGGAATCTAATTATTTTAATATGTTCCTAGTCTCCAAAAAGGGCACTCTTGTCAAAGGAAGTCACACACACAAAGCAATTGCAGGATTCAAACTCCTACGTAACTATTTTATAATACTAGAAAGATATACAACACGCTATATGCTTGATTGGGTGTTTTCATTTCCACTGCTGTATTTGTGGGATACTGACATCATCAGACTTGCCAAAGAGGAACCTCTTTTAATGTGTTTTCCCAGTCTCCAAAAAGGACACTCCTCTCAAAGGAAATCACACACACACTCAGCAATTGCAGGATCCAAATCCCTACCTAACTATGTTATAATATTAGAAAGATACACGTTAACACAACACGCTCTATGCTTTACTGGGTGCTTTTTTTTCCACTGCTGTATTTGTGGGACACTGACATCATCATACTTGCCAAAGAGGAATTTACCTCTTTTAATGTGTTTTACCAGTCTCCAAAAAGGGCACTCCTCTCGAAGAAAATTACACACATACTTAGCAATTGCAGGAATCAAACGCCCACCTAACTATGTTATGATACTAGAGAAATACGCATTATCACAATGCACTATATGCTTTAATGGGGAATTCAGTTTCCACTGCTGTATTTGTGGGATACTGACATCATCAGACTTGCCAAAGAGGAATTTACCTCTTTTGATGTGTTTTCCCAGTCTCCAAAGAGGGCACTCTACTCTAAGGAAATCTCACACACACTCAATTGGAAGATTCAAACCCCTACCTAACTATGTTGTAATACTAAAAAGATGCATGTTAATACAACGCGCTATATGCTTTATGGGGTGTTTACATTTCCACTGCTGTATTTGTGGGATACTGACATCATCAGACTTGCCAAAGAGGAATTTACCTCTTTTAATATGTTTTCCCTGTCTTCAAAATGGGCACTCCACTCAAAAGAAAACACACACATCCACCCCCTCACACAGTCAGCAATTGCAGGATTCAACCCCCTACCTAACTATGTTATGACATTAGAGAAATATGCATTAACACAACGTGCTATACGTTGTATTGGGGAATTCGGTTTCCACTGCTGTATTTGTGGGATACTGACATCATCAGACTTGCCAAAGAAGAATTTACCTCTTTTAATGTGTTTTCCCAGTCCCAAAAAAGGGCACTACTCTCAAAGGAAATCTCACACACACTCAACAATTGCAGGATTCAAACCCCTACCTAACTATGTTATAATACTAGAAAAAAACACATTAACACAACACGCTATGTGTTTTATTGGGTGCTTATATTTCCACTGCTGTATTTGTGGGATACTGACATCATCAGACTTGCCTAACAGGAATTTACCTCTTTTAATGTGTTTTAATGTGTTTTCCCAGTCGTCCAAATGAGGACTCTTCTCAAAGGAAATCACACACACACCCCACACAAACACACTCAGCAATTGCAAGATTCAACCCCCTACTTAACTATGTTATGATACTAAAAAGACACGCATTAACATGACGCGCTATATGCTTTTTCTCCAAAAAGGGCACACACAGTTAGCATTTGCAGGATTCAAACCCCTATCTATCTATATTTTAGTACTCAAAAGATGCACGTTAACACAATGCGCTAAATGCCTTATGGGGTGTTTGTATTTCCACTGCTGTATTTGTGGGATACTGACATCATCAGACTTGCCAAAGATGAATTTACCTCTTTTAATGTGTTTTTCCAGTCATCTAAAAATGGTGGTACTCTGAAAGGTAATTACACACACACTTAGCAATTGCAGGAATCAAACCACCACTTAACTACGTTATAATACTAGAGAAATATGCATTACCACAACGCACTATATGCTTTACTGAGGAATTTAGTTTCCACTGTTGTATTTGTGGGATATTGACATCATCAGACTTGCCAAAGTGTAATCTAATTCTTTTAATGTGTTCCTAGTCTCCAAAAAGGGCACTCCTCTCAAAATAAGTCACACACATGCATACACCCCCACAACAATTGGAGAATTCAAACCCTACCTAACTATGTTATAATACTAGAAAGATACATGTTAACAGAATGTGCTATATGCTTTAGTGGGTGTTTTTATTTCCACTGCTGTATTTGTGGGATACTGACATCATCAGACTTGCCAAAGAGGAATTTACCTATTTTAATGTGTTTTCCCAGTCTCCAAAATGGGAACTCCTATCAAAAGCAATCAGACACACGCTCAGCAATTGCAAGATTCAAACCCCTACCTAACTATGCCATGATACTAAAGAGACACACATTAACACAATGTGCTATATGCTTAAACGGGTGTTTTTATTTCTACTGCTGTATTTGTGGGATACTGATATCATCAGATTTGCCAAAGAGGAATTTACATCTTTTAATGTGTTTTCCCAGTCTCCAAAAAGGACACTCCTCTCAAAGGAAATCACACACACACTCAGCAATTGCAGGATCCAAATCCCTACCTAACTATGTTATAATATTAGAAAGATACACGTTAACACAACACGCTCTATGCTTTACTGGGTGCTTTTTTTTCCACTGCTGTATTTGTGGGATACTGACATCATCAGACTTGCCAAAGAGGAATTTACCTCTTTTGATGTGTTTTACCAGTCTCCAAAAAGGGCACTCCTCTCAAAGAAAATTACACACATACTTAGCACTTTCAGGAATCAAACCCCCACCTAACTATGTTATGATACTACAGAAATACGCATTATCCCAACGCACTATATGCTTTAATGAGGAAGTTAGTTTCCACTGCTGTATTTGTGGGATACTGACATCATCAGACTTGCCAAAGACGAATTTACCTCTTTTGATGTGTTTTACCAGTCTCCAAAAAGAGCACTCTTCTCTAAGGAAATCTCACACACAATCAATTGGAAGATTCAAACCCCTACCTAACTATGTTGTAATACTAAAAAGATGCATGTTAATACAACGCACTATATGCTTTATGGGGTGTTTACATTTCCACTGCTGTATTTGTGGGATACTGACATCATCAGACTTGCCAAAGAGGAATTTACCTCTTTTAATATGTTTTCCCTGTCTTCAAAATGGGCACTCCACTCAAAAGAAAACACACACTTCCACCCCCTCACACACTCAACAATTGCAGGATTCAAACCCCTACCTAACTATGTTATAACATTAGAGAAATATGCATTAACACAATGTGCTATACGCTGTATTGGGGAATTCGGTTTCCACTGCTGTATTTGTGAGACACTGACATCATCAGACTTGCCTAAGTGGAATCTAATTCTTTTAATGTGTTCCTAGTCTCCAAAAATGGCACCCTTCTCAAAGGAAACCACACACACACACACACACACACACACACACACACACACACACACACACACACATAGCAATTGCAGGATTCAAACCCCTACCTATGTTATAATACTAGAAAAATACACATTAACACGACACACTTTATATGCTTTATTGGGTGTTTTTCTTTCCACTGCTGTATTTGTGGGATACTGACATCATCAGACTTGCCAAAGAAGAATTTACCTCTTTTAATGTGTTTTCCCAGTCTCCAAAAAGGGCACTCCTCTCAAAGGAAATCTCACACACACTCAACATTTGCAGGATTCAAACCCCTACCTAACAATGTTATAATACTAGAAAAATACACATTAACACAACACGCCATGTGTTTTATTGGGTGTTTATATTTCCACTGCTGTATTTGTGGGATACTGACATCATCAGACGTGCCTAACAGGAATTTACCTCTTTTAATGTGTTTTCCCAGTTGTCCAAATGAGGACTCTTCTCAAAGGAAATCACACACACACCCCACAGAAACACACTCAGCAATTGCAAGATTCAAACCCCTACTTAACTATGTTATGATACTAAAAAGACATGTATTAACATGACGCGCTATATGCTTTTTCTCCAAAAAGGGCACTCTTTTCATAGGAAATCATACACACAGTTAGCAATTGCAGGATTCAAACCCCTACCTATCTATATTTTAGTACTCAAAAGATGCACGTTAACACAATGTGCTATATGCCTTACGAGGTGTTTGTATTTCCACTGCTGTATTTGTGTGATACTGACACCATTAGACTTGCCAAAGTGGAATCTAATTATTTTAATATGTTCCTAGTCTCCAAAAAGGGCACTCTTGTCAAAGGAAGTCACACACACAAAGCAATTGCAGGATTCAAACTCCTACGTAACTATTTTATAATACTAGAAAAATACACATTAATACAACACGCTATATGCTTGATTGGGTGTTTTCATTTTCACTGCTGTATTTGTGGGATACTGACAGCATCAGACTTGCCATAGAGGAATTTACCTCTTTTAATGTGTTTTTCCAAGTCTCGAAAAAAGGGCACTTCTCTTAAATGAAATTACACACGCACTGAACAATTGCAGCACTCAAACCTCTACCTAACTATGCTATGATTTTAATGAGATTCCCATTAACACAATGCGCTATCTGCTTTACTGGGGAATTCTGTTTCCACTGCTGTATTTGAGGGATACTGACATCATCAGACTTGCCAAAGAGGAATTTACCTATTTTAATGTGGTTTCCCAGTCTCCAAAAAGGGCACTCTTCTCAAAGGAAATCATACACACAGTTAGCAATTGCAGGATTCAAACCCCTACTTAACTATGTTATGATACTAGAGAGGTATGCATTAAGACAATACAGTATATGCTTTATTGAGGAATTTTCACTGCTGTATTTGTGGGATACTGACATCATCAGACTTGCCAAAGAGGAATTTACCTCTTTTGATGTGTTTTCCCAGTCTTCAAAGAGGGCACTCTTCTCTAAGGAAATCGCACACACACTCAATTGGAAGATTCAAACCCCTACCTAACTATGTTGTAATACTAAAAAGATGCATGTTAATACAACGCGCTATATGCTTTATGGGGTGTTTACATTTCCACTGCTGTATTTGTGGGATACTGACATCATCAGACTGCTGAGTGTGTGTGTGTGATTTCCTTTGAGAGGAGTGCCCTTTTTGGAGACTAGGAATATTAAAATAATTAGATTCCACTTTGGCAAGTCTGATGGTGTCAGTATCCAACAAATACAGCAGTGGAAATTGGACACCCCAATAAAGCACATAGCGTTCTGGTAATGCGTATCTCTCTAATATCATAACATAGTTGGGTAAGGGTTTGAATCCTGTAATTACGAAGTGTGTGTGTCATTTCCTTTGAGAGAAGTGCCCTTTTTGGAGACTGAGAAAACACATTAAAAGATGTAAATTCCTCTTTGGCAAATCTGTCCTCTGGTAAACTTTGGGATACACTACATCATCATGTCTGCTTATAGAACCTCCTTTGTGTAAGAGGCCTCCACAAACTGGTCAGACCTGCATTTGGATTTTTCACTAACACTTCATCTGAACCAGTTAATCTGGCTAAGTTCCATGAAACATTTTTTAGCTTTGCAAGAAGAGTATGAGTTGCAAGCTCTTAGAGTTCCTTTGAGAACTAATCCTTTTATGCCTAAAATAGTTTACTTTAAGCCAAACCATCCATTTACCTGTTGTCTTTCCCCAAGGGTTACTTAATACTTTGTATAATCAAAACTTCCATATTAATGGAATCCTTTGGATAACTTCAGTTTTGTGAAAGTAAGAAGGGACAACCTGTCTCAAAACAGTAATTCCAAATTGTGGTCTAATGTTATTACCTTTTGTTAGACACACCACAACATAACTATTCCAGGCAGGTCAAAGCTCTCTACCAGGGTCTTGGCTTCCTTTACAGCTTTTTGGGAGTATATGGGTTCTTGAAATATTCTAGAAGCCACAACTTGGTCATCTGCATATACATTTAGAAGGCATAAGCTTGATTCTTTAGATCAAGGACCATCCTCCAGCAATTCTTGGACCTTTTCACCTCCCAAAAAGTTGTCAGGATAGTCTACTATGAAAAGTCTGAACAATCCCTTCTGTAATAACCACTATCTCCCTTTCTGGTGTGTTTATGCCAGGAAGTAAATACTTTTTTTGCTCCTAGTATTCTTTTGGGGTTTAGCCTCCCTTTTTCTTGGTGTGAAAGCTTTGAATGGCTTAATGACCCAACCTGCATTTACTCTGTTCAGCTCAAGCTGACTGGTTATGGTGCAGGGAAGTTGCTCTGAGGATTTGGAAGGTAGCTAGCTGCTATATCCTTGGCAAGATATAACCCATATAGCCAAGGTTCTTGCAATGATTATAAAAAAAATAGTTTGCTCGACTGTGGATTTATGAAACAATCTACGGAGGAATGAGAAGGGAAAGATGCAGGTTCTCTGAATTCTGATTCTGACAGAGTATCTTGGCTGAATCTTCATGTAAGGGGAGTACTTACAAAATGTGCCATTGTGATACCATGTTTCCTTAGAAAATACCATGAAATGTTAACTGAACTTCCCCGAACCACCTCCCATTTTCCACACACTTTCCAGCATTGAAGGATGTTAGCCTGTGGTGTCCCTGGTAGCCAGTCTGTGAAGGCAAAACATTTGATAAGTTTGGGGAAAAAGTGTACACTTCTGCAGCTTTTGTTTTTAGAATTTTGAACTGTCAAGCTCCATCACAAATAGCTAGAATTTGCATAGGAATGTTTTAGCTGCAGCTCCTTCTGTGAGGAAACATTTGTGGTTCGGCTTCTGTTTTTCAGATTAGTGTTTGAGACTACCACATTAAGGGCCTTTGCTTCTGGTAGTGTTGAGGTTGCCAGACAGTCTCTTTCAAAACATCCCAGAAGTTTAAAATTTGTGTTTTGTATACATTTCATTTCTGGACACTACTGTAGTGGTTATCAAAACATACACAAGGGGGTAAGCTAATACAGGGAATCATTTGTCAGCCCTCCTTGTCTTTTGGCAAGAAATAGTCTCAGCAAAATGCAGGTAAGCAGACATTTAAAAATAATTGCAGGGAGGGTCCAAAAAATGTAGGAACCCTCCAAAACAGGCTGTTTAATTCTATGTAAGGGACCTTTTCCTTCCACTCCTCCCCAGGCATTAAGTCTATTTAAGGGACCTTTTCCTTCCAGTTCTCCCCAGGCATTCCCTTATTTTTCCAGAACTTCTATTATCATTTCTCTTTGGCAGAGATTGTTCTGAGACTGATTCAACAGTGATAAAAACAATTCCTTTTCAAGAAATTTGAAATCCACCAGTCCAAACCACCCTCCTTCTGACTTACAACACCTTCTCAAGGGGTAAAACAGTTGTTTCTTGCCAATGGGGAAGACCTATTTATCCAAGAATGACCATTTCTGGACCTTTCTTTCATAAACTAGTTTGAGAATATGCCCAAGTTCAAAATTCTTATTGCACAGTCTCTTAACCATTCTTCCTCATTTGAGTTTGTTTTGGTAACCTAATATTTAAAAGATGCTCATCACATTCCTATCCATGTAGACTTTAGATGTTTTAAGGGTCTGTCAGGTTCACATTCAGTTCTGTCTTACCATTTGGGCTATCCACTTCTTGTAGAGTGTTGTAATGTCAATTATAGTACATTTGCTTACTTTGCAATCTTTCCACTTGGGTGAGCTCCTGCAGAGTGGGATTTTAAGAGAACATTAAAGTCTGTTTTCTCCTTCACAGGATTGCATTCAGGGGGTATCTGCTAGACAACTCAGTACAGAGATTTTCTAACACGCAGTATATCTATTTAGATCTATTCCAGGGGTTTCCCACTCAGATTTCTGTCACTGTGAGGGAGTACCTCATTGTTCTATGATGGTCACAATACCTCTGGCAAGACTCTACATGAGATAAATACATTGGTATCTGAAGTGTTTTGTCTTGGCACCAATGCACATTCTCTTCTGAAATTCCAATTCAGGGATTTGAGAAATATTTTTGGTCCCTAGGGCCACTTTAAGTTGTTACAGTACCATGGTGAGGGAACCAGGTCTTTCCCTTAGGTAAAATAGCCATGTTGGCATAGGATATAGCTTTCCAATACTGGGTGTCACTCTACAGCCTTCCTACATTCTGTAAGCACAACAATTTTGTGCTAGACAAGCTGAGGATGACTAAGGCAGACCCTTTTGAATGAGAACTAGATCCAGGAGTCTTCCAAGATTTGACTAATCTGTGGAGAGTTTCTCAGGTAGACTGTGTTGCCTCCTGAATAGTAAGCTGACAAAATTTGCTCCAGGACTCTGCAAGAAGGCTTGGAAAGTAAATGTCTTCTGTTTTCCAGGAGTGTTTCTTTATGCTTTTCTTTCCTTTCCAGAGATATCCAGGGTACCTTTGAAGATTCAGAAGTCATCTTTCAAGAATTGTGCCGATTCCTTTTTGGCCCAGGCAACAATGGATGTCCTTCCATATCACTGCTGCAGTGTTCTTTATGTAACTGATCTCCCAAGGATAGCCCAAAATCAGGCTAGTGTACCAAAGCCTTTAGATAATACAG
The DNA here is from genome assembly GCF_019279795.1 of Protopterus annectens. NCBI lineage: Eukaryota > Metazoa > Chordata > Ceratodontiformes > Protopteridae > Protopterus > Protopterus annectens. The sequence continues at coordinate 687,675,114 of NC_056750.1, forward strand.
TACATGTATGGTCTGCATAAGGTGTAGGGGATAAAGATGATGTAAAGATACAAGCACTCAACTACTTTGCCACCAGTCCAAACTCCATTGTCTGAATGCCCTTTCCTTATGCTGGTTACTACGCTATATTCAGATAAGTGTCCAGTTGTGGTTTCTTTACCTTTTTCAGTAAAGTAGTGTATTTCACTTCATGTCATCCAAGAAGAGAAAATAGTGCAGGAGGCAGATTTCCCATCATGACCAGTGTCTCTTGCTTAGCTGTATCCCATGGCCATATGCAGTGCTCCATCTATCAACTGTCTGTCACTAACACCCTAGTTGGTCATTTATCTTCCTTACCCATTTACCTTGAGAACCAATGACTTAAACTGTTGGCTCAGCTTGCTGTGTTGGAATCCTCCCATCCCATGGGTCAGCCCTTTGCCAAGTAGGCCAAAAAGACTAAACCTAATCTGGTTGGTGTCCAGCCTCCCAAGACATCTCTGTGGAAGCTTTAAAGACAGTCTAGTGCTTGCTTCAGATTCCTCTGCTGTGACCCCATTGGGGGCCCTCATGGATCTGAATTTTCATGTAGTCTTTGGCTTTTACAGTGTCTGTTCTGGACACTGAGGGGAACCTGACTGATAATATCTGAGGGACTGAATGGGATTTCTCAGATTTAGTGAGGGAAGAAATTCCTGTTATGACTAATACAAACAAGGGTCTGAACTACACAGTCAATTAGGCAGATAACCTGCTCAAGAAAAAGTAAAAACAAGCATATTACTTCTGTTAAAGATCCTCAGTGTGAAAAGCAGGATTTTACTTGGGTGTCTATTCATTGCTTTGATCCTTGAAGTCTCAAGTCATGTCTTTCTCTAATCTTCCACTTTTAAGAGACCTAGAGAGCTGGATTCCTCAAATGAGGTCTTGGTTTATGGGGAGGAATCCCTAGCTTACTTCTGTCATATTCATTCCCCTGTGTACTGTGGTTCAGAGTTTGAAGGTTCTTTGAACCCAAAGTACTCTTGGAGGAACTGTCCTTTGGGGATACCATTGTTCATATAATGGAGTATTTCAAGTGGGATTGCTCCCAGGTCTCTGATATTCAAAAAAAAAAAAAAAAAAAAAAAGTGGTATGAGTTTACAAATGGAGTCTTCTAAGCTATCCCACATGTTTTGACAGCCCTTTCAGACACCTTTTCTGCTGTCTCTGATTCTGGTTCTACAATATCTGAGGATTGACTTTTAATAAGTGATGATTTTTGAACGTTCTCTAAGTCTGTTAAGCTTTCATCTACTAAGCTCCTTCCTTTAGATATGGACAGTTGAGATTTGGAAAGGTTGGGTAATGTATATACTACTGCCATCTCATCTTTTAGGTTTAATTACCAAACCCACATGACCAGGTATGTTTCAGCTCTTTCTGAGGTAGCTTTGGTGGTCTGACCTTCCTGATTCTGATAAGAAAGGTTCAGTACTTTCCCTGCTTGGGTCTACCTGCCACTCAGTAAAATGCAGCTGCTGCCTCTTCAGGGTGACTGCTTTTGGTTCTGTGAGGAGATATTCTTGGCTATGTCTGTGGACTTTACTCGATATCAAAGCCATGTTCTGGATGCCCCTCTGGATAACAAAATTGTTTTAACAGTTGCTGTTGAACTGTTGAGTCCCTCCAGGATAAGGGTAAGGCCTTGCAAGAACTCAAATTTTGGTTTCCCTTATTCACAAATTCCAGATGAATTACCCATCTAGGTTTATCTTTAAGCAGACTCACTCACCTCCCAAGGGTAAAAAGGGGAGCCAAGGCATGTTCCTCCTGATAAATCCACTCAGACTCCATTTCAGAAGCTGCATTTTGTATCTCCATTTGACAGTTGGCTGCCTTTTCCCCATGGCCAGGTCTTCCTGTCTCTCCGAAATTGACATCAGATCACCTTGGACTCTTGGGTGCAATCATTTATCAAGAGTATTTCATGGTTTGGAAATCCCTCCTCTTCAGGCATTCCACAACCTCCTTTGGAAAAGTTCTCATTTCCCAGAGGTTTTGCTGCCCCTTTTGGACCAGAGCACCATTTAGTTTGTTCCAGCTTCCCAAGTGGGAAAGGGGTTTTACTCAGTGTTTTTAGTTCCTTGGAGTGGGGACCAATTCTGGATCTCTCTCTACTCAGCACCTTTTTTCAGGGCCCTTTCTTTTGAAGAGCCTGTGTCTTCAGATCTAGTTTCCTCCTCTTCCCCAGGCCTTTACATACCCATTCACTATCTGTTTAGTAAAGTTGGTTTCTCTTACTCTCATTTTCATTTCTTTGCCCTAATTCACCAAGTGCCTCGCTCCTAGTCATTGCTTTTGCAGGCTTCAGGGGATACATATTTTCCCTTATCTGGATGACATGCTTATTCAAGCTATTTCTCCCAGAAGTCTGTTACAGGATCTCCAGTTTACCACTTCTCTTTTGTAAAGTCTGTGATTCACTATAAATCTCATGGAAATCCGTTCTGACTCCCTCCCAGGATTATACTTTTCTGGGTTGCAGGCTTTAGACAATTCCCATGCCATTTTCTCTTCCTGCTCCCAAAGTTTTGTCTATAACCACTTTTTTCCATTCTCTCCTTCTATCCATTCTTATGGCCAGCAAATTTTTCAGGGTTTTGGGGTTTATGGCCTCCACTATTCCCATGCTTCTTCAAGCCATGCTACATATGAGGAAGCTATAATGGTATCTTAAATCAGTATGGCTTCAGCATTTCCACCCTTTGGGTTTCTCTCTTCCTTTGCTTCCTTGTCGGGTTTTAACAATTCTCTCCCAATCCAGAGCTTTTCTTTCAGGCTACAATTCTTTCTCAGGAACTGTTCACATATGCCTAGGAGTTGGAGTTGCGGGTCTCTTGTGGCCTTCTAAAGATCCAGGGTTTCTTGTCTCATCGGATGTCAGATCATATCAGCATAAAAGAGATGAGAGCTCTGCTACCTTTTTATTTCTATTGTGGCTCCCTCAGTCATCACAGACAATACCACCGCAATGTGGTACATCAACAGGGAAGAGGGTACAAGGTCCTGTCTCCTTTGAAGATTAGCTCTTCAGGCATGGGATCTAGCTATCAAGTATTAAGTGACTTCAGGCATCTGACATTCCTTGAGCACAATCTAGTGGCAGACTCACTGAGCAGGTCCAGAACACAGGCTCACAAATGTATGTTTCACAGAGAAGTTTTTCTGGACGTAGTACATCAGTGGGGTATATCTTTTTGCCTTACCTCTGAACAGACCACTTCCTCTCTTCTGTTCAAGAGTAACATGTCATCTGACTTGGAAAGTGGGCACCCTGTCTTTTTCTTGGGAGGGAATGTTTGTGTATACCTCCCCCTTCCTCTGTTGACATGAGTTCTGTACCAAATCAGGTGAGACTCTTCCAAAATCTTGCTGGTAACTCCCTTTTGACCCAGACAGTATTGGGTTCCTCCTTCTCTAACACATGACTGTGGGCAGTTGCAACATTTTGCTGTGATCTTCTCACACTTGACAAGGGACTTCTTATCCATCCTTACCTGTCCATTCTTCAGTGATACTATGGGTGATAGGGGTTTGATTCCTTTTAGGCACCTGTTTTCTGGGGATGTGCTTTGGGTTATTCAGGAGGCCAAAAAACTTCACTACCAGTTTTACAGGTTGCTCTGACATCTGTAAGAACACCTGAGCTGTAAGATCTTATGGTGTCGATCTTCTCATTTTCCACAGTGACAGTTTCCTTGATTATGCCTGAAGTGGTGTCTGCTTACTTTAAGCCAAACTATTCATCTGTCTGTGCTCCTAGCTAGCCTCAGAATGAGGGAGAAAGGGATACTTCATGTCATAGATGTCCACAGACAACTGTGGTGCTATATTGGCAGAACCAAATCTTTCAGAACTTCCAGTTAGTTCATTTCATGTGGAGGTAAGGGGGGAAAGCAGACTATTTCCAAATTATTGTCTCAGACTTACAAACAGCAACACTATTCCAGTTAAGGTACATTCTACCAGTTCCTTGGCCTCATCTAGCATTTTGTAAAGGGATGGACTCTTAAAATATTCCTCAGTACCTACTTTTACAAAGCACTATAAGCTAGATTCCTTCTCCAAGTCTGAAATGACCCAACACTAAGGGGCAAATGCAAAGCAGCCTTGGTTTGGTTTCCAGCCTGGTCAACCTTCTGGTACTGCTCACATATCCTGCATTATTGTTGTACATCCATTGTAATCATTGTCCAGTAAAGTATAAATGATGGAGAATTATCCATATGGCCTGCAAGAAGACTATGGATTATAGCCAGAAGTGCCTGTCAGTAGGCTTTAAATACTACTGTCCTTCTTATCTCTACTTCAGTCAGTCATATGTAAGCAGTCCTTTTGCCCCAGTATATGGACTCCCATGTACTTGAGTATTGGGAGCCTCCTTGTCTACCCCTCAGGTCTTAGAAAATATGGTTAAACCAAGTTTGTCTCTACTTGATGGTGAACCATTCTCAGATCTCCTTCAAAAGGAAGCATTTTCTGTGAGTAGTGCCTCAGGTCTGGCTGACTGCCACCATTTCTTTCCAGCGTCCACGTGAATGTCAGTATCTGTCAGAGCTGCTGTGGTTTGGTTACTAGCTCATTTTTCCTGACCATCTCCCCATAGAAGTAGCAATATCAGCCCCATATAGAACTACAGTGGTTTTCACCCTTGTTTGCCCTCATGCTTGGCTTGCATGTTTCTACACAGTCATTCTCTAATTGGATATAGAGACTCTCAAACACAGCCATATTTTTTGCTTTCTTGCCCCTTTTCTAATCCAGAAACTCTAACCTAAGGTACAGAAAAAATGTGATGGTCTAAGCTGGAGTAGACTGGCCTGACAGTGCTCCTTTTTGATTACTACAGGTTTAACTATGGGTGCCTGAGGCCATAATCCTTTTGTAAATGGCATTTTTCCCTTCCAATACAGAATACAAACTCTTACTGCTGTTTTCTGCATACACCTACATTACTGCTTGCATTGAGACTACACATGCATTGTTGGTTACATTTATAACAACCTCCAAACTCTGGATGTGCATTAGAAGCTGGATTATTTTGTTACCTGTGAAACCTGCCGTGATGGATTAGGCTGACCCCTTGGGTTTCAGTATGTCATTGTGCAGTTATGTGAACTGCCTCCTATGCAATTGCAATCTGATGGCTAAATGTCCTTAAGTGTTGCACCTCCATCTGGCAACAAAATAAGTATGCTTTCAGGTACAAGGTTGCTACCATTTCCTGGGACATACTGGTATATGCAATTATTTTCACTTAATCCTTGGGTCAGTTGTGACTTGACAGCTTAGCATAATTTTCAGACAAACATTTCCTTCCCCTGTTACTCTATTTATCAGGCTCAAAAAATGCTGTGCAGAACTAAATTTCTGTATTTATCATGTGGCTGTGAGTGTACACACATTTATTGACAGCTGAATTAAGCTAAAGTTAGTCGGGATCTAAATAGTGTCACCAAATGTCAAGGATGCACCACTGCAATGATCTGCCTTGTTGTGCTGCATTTAGAATACCATAGAGTCAGTGTACCTCATGGATGTTAGGGATTGGGAATATGGCTTTGGATGTGCTGCTGTGCCTTGGATAGATCAGCATTCCACCTAATGGGTCGTCTCTCGAGTCACACTAGTGAAACCAAACAGGAAAAAGTGTGCATGAATTTGAATCTGTAACCAGTTCACTATAAGCAGCTTGGTCTCAAACTCATAGAAGTGTGCATCATTGCCCCAACTATGGATTTCCAATATTGTAGTCCATACCAGGACTACATACCTGATTGCTTACAGACAGACATGTCTGGCATGGCACCACAGACTTACTTTTCATTGCATCCTCTTAACATTATTTTCCAGTGCATCTTGGTCATTGTGGTAGTTCTTCAAACTTCTTACACAATTCCCAGGGAGGGATGGTTTGCTTGAGACCTTACTCATGGTGCTGGTGGTTCAAACTTTAGACGATTCCTGGGGAAGGATGGTTTACTAGAGACCATACACACCAGTTTCTGTCATTTTTCTTTACTGTCCAAGTGCAGTTGGGTTTTTAAGTGTGGTATCCATCTCGGAGTGCTAATGCATTTTAGAAGCAAACAGTGTATCAGCACAATCTTGGTTTCCTTACGTTATTTAAATATGCATTTCTGGGCAATGTAAAGGAACCCAATCAGTTGCATAGACCCATTTAAAGAAGTATCTTACATGCATCTAAATAAACCAGCTGGAAAAGTACTCTTGCTTTTCTAAGTTCAAAACCTGAATTGTGAAGATATAGATTTCATCACAACAGATTGTTATGCTTATCAAAATATCATTGATTTGACGTGGTATCACCAAATATATTTTCAATTATATCTTCTGTTCCTACAGAAGCCTGTTTCACTTTCACAAAATTTTCATCCCATGAACCGATTTTACAGTTCTGCGCAGCTAAACCTTTAAAAGAATTTACTTGCATTTTTTATGGTGCATTGGTTTCCTGTCCCCCCTTCCCCAAATAGGACTTGTGGGTGACTCTTGTAGCTTTAAGATGTTGCATTTTGTGAGACTTATAAATTATTTTCAATTTCTTTCTTTTTCACAGTCAGGTGACAAGGTTACTGACATTTGCAACTTCTGCTGGGAAAAATGTGAGCATAAAGCTTTATAAATTTGACAGTCTGAAATGAGACAATCAAGAATTACAATTTAAGTGAAGTTCTGTAGCATGACTCTGTAGTATGGAATACAAATACTGGCATTAAGTGTCATCCTAGATATCTTGTTAAAGTTCTGATAGTCAATTTTGTTTAGTGTCAGTGTTTATTACAGAAATGGTAATCTGTCAGAATTATTGCTAAGTAATATGCAAATTATGCTCTGACCTGCAGAAGTACAAGTTATGCCTTTCAGTTTGGGCAGAATATTTTAGTTGTACAGGTGTTTCACTAGACCTGTGCCAGCAGTAATTGCCCTTAGTTTGTCTGCTTTTTGGATTCCCCTCTAGCCATACCTCACAATCTGAAGAAGTAGAAATTAATAGACAATGACCTTGAATCAAGAATATCTTGCCAAAATTATGGGTACTACCTAAATATGAAGTGCTCATTTTTAACAGGAGTTCAGATTTCTAGTAGTCTAGCATACTATGACCTTTTCATATTGGGGTGTGGCAAGAATCTGTTTCATAGAGGTATTGAGATTAGAAACTTTCTTGCAGGTGGTATGGTTGATAACAAGCAAACCCAACTCTAAAAAAACTATGTCTGGAGCCCCCTTGGGTTTTACCTCCATCTCCGAACCTTCTGTCCCAACATCAGGCTCAGGTTCTACACTCTCATGTCAGAACTCTCAGCCTGGCGGCCTGGTTAATCCAGGGCCTTTGATTTCTTCTTTCCTACCCAAGCAGGTTATGGATGTCATTTTAGAAGCCAGACATCCTAGCACTAGAAAATCTTATGCAGGAAAATGGAAAAGATTTTGTTCATGGATGCAGGCTCAGGATTCTGATCCTCTTCTTCTGAACATTCCTTTAATTTTACTTTACTTGACAGATCTCTTTCATAAGGGACTCTCTTTCTCTTCCATTAAGATACATGCCTCTGCTATTTCTGCTCATTATAATACAGACCGTCCAATCTTTTCCCACCAGCTCATGAGACAGTTTCTCAGAGGAGCTAAGAACCTAAGACCTCCTAGATCTCCTCCCATTCCTGCTTGGGATCTCAACTATGTTTTGGAAAAACTAACCTTGCCTCCTTTTGAGCCTGCCGCCTCTTCTGACATCAAGTTTTTATCTTGGAAGACAGCTATCCTGTTAGCCCTAACCTCTGCCAGGAGAGTTTCAGAGTTACAAGCTCTTATGGCTGTGGAACCTTATATTATTTTTCATCAAGACAGGGTGTCTTTGAGGACTAATCCTACCTTTAAGCCTAAGGTGATTTCCAAAGTGGCTTTAAATCAAAATATCCACTTGCCAACTTTTTTCCCCACTCCTCAAAATAAAGGGGGAAGGATCTTACATTCCTTGGATGTACACAAACAACTACGTTTTTACCTGGACAGAACCAAGGACATCAGAAAATCAGAACAATTGTTTGTTTCTTATGCTTCAAGTTCCCAAGGTAAAGCCATTTCAAAACAGATCATTTCTAAATGGATTGCTCATGGAATCAGATTTTGTTATTCTCACCATGGAAAGCAAATCCCAGGGAGTATACGGACTCATTCCACTAGAGCTGCTGCCACTTCTGCGGCCTTCCTCAGGGGAGTTCCTACCAAAGACATTTTGGAAGCTGCAACTTGGAGTTCAGTGCACACTTTTTCTGAGCACTACAATCTACCTCTCTACTCTAAGTCTAGGGCAGGCTTTGCCTCTGCAGTCTTGCAGGGCCTTTTAGCCGCCCCTTCTTCTTTATGACCACCTCCCTTTCTTTCAGCCTTGGGATTCTACACTACAGTCATGACCACAACAGTGAAACACTATGAACATAGTACAGTTATGTACACCTACCATAAATGTAGATGTTCGAGTGTCTTCACTGTTGCAGTCTGGGTTTCCCTCCCTCCTGTCCCCTCTTATTTTTACTTTTGTGTGGTTCCTTTTTTCACCATTCTTCTGAGGTGTATTTGCAAAGGATATGGGACCTTTCTCATTTTGGGACTCCTGACATCTGGGGCAAGAAAAACTGGAGAAGATGGTGTCGGCTGTCAGCTTTGTACTCCTGGCGCTCTGACGTCAGGGAGCATGGTTGAACAGCCGACGCTGGACCCAGACTTTGGGATTCTGGCCGACCAAGGACTGCCTGCCGGCAGGGGAGAACCCTACAGTCATGACTGCAACAGTGAAGACACTCGAACATCTACATTTATGGTAGGTGTACACAACTGTACTTTTTGTACATAGCACTACATGTGTACCGTATGTACTCCACAAGTCAACACGGTGCTTTGTTCTCTGTTCTGAGTTGCTGTCCCAATAAAACTAGATCAGTGTATACATTTATTAAAAGAGAAGCATTGAGATCAACACCTCTGCCTTACACAGCACAGAGTTTTGAGGTACATTAGGTCACATAATTATGGACAGTTTGCAAGTTCACTTGGTGTGTATTTCTTCCAATTCCTGTGATTTCCTCCCATCTCCAAAAGCACATTGGCTGTGGGACACACTTGCTTATCTATGTCTTTCTCTTTGAATTAGGTAAGAGACCATTTTACATGCCTGGCCCACAACTGAATAATGTTGGGATCACAAATGGAAGACTTTAATCTTTTACTGTCACAAGTCACTTATAGTAATTAAATGTAACCTACAGAAAATCAGTCAGTGATCAATCAATCCACTGCAATGCCTGGTATAGCTGGCAAGTCATATATATAAATGTAACTTTCACCTTTTACATACCTTGGCTAAGGTTTGCTACAGTACTGTCAAATGACCAAATAACTATGTCCATGTTGCAGAGGTATAAAGCCCTTATTGTAACTCAAAAGACTGATCAGCTAATGGCATCAGGATTGGTGGATTCTGCAGAGAAAGGTTTGATAAGATGGTGATGCTTACTTAGCAGTCACAGGGGTCAACAAAGCCAAGGTAAAGGGGGCAGTAAGAAGATGCTGTCTACACTGCACATCTTCTGCAGTGCTGCTATCTGAACTGTAGAACAGATAATTACAAACACAGCTTGGGTTCCCAATCATTTAACTAATTTACACCCAGAGTACTTTTTTATATGATAATTTAACACTTATAGCTTCATTTGGTGTTCTGATAATGTTCTTGAGGCTGGAGTCCTTAACTGAGCAACCTACAAACTACATGCAGATCATATAAGAAATAGGATGTTGCAAGTAACAATTATATTTAGGTAGTCAGTCTAGAATGTCCAACAAGGGAGTCACTGCTTGTCACTTGCCCCTACTTTCATACTTGTGTTCACACTTTTATAATTGAGAGAGCACCTTGTTATTGAGGGGCATGGTGTGATATACTGTAGTAGGAGAAATGCACTCTCATTGAAAAATATCTCACTCAAAGACCTTGACCCACTACTGGAAAAGAATGCTCTAAATATACCCCCTGAATCAAACAACCCACTACCTCAGCTTCATAAAAACAAAATGCCAGATATATGGAAAACAAGTCTTAAAAAACTTCCCAAACAATTTCAGCTTGATAATTCTCCCTACTTTTGTCCTATTTCCATCATTCCTACACTTAAGAAAATAGTTGAAAACAATCTGCACTCCACTCTACATATATCTAACAATACCAGCTCATCACACTTAAACAGCATGGGTTTTGCACAGGTTGAATCACAATGAAAACAGGTATCTATAACTGCATTCCTTCTCAACATTGATAAAGGCAACCTTTCAGGAACATTGTATCATCCTCAAAAATCCTTTGACCTTATTGATCACTACCTCCCCCTACACTCCCTTCAAGACATTGGAGTTAGCACCAGCACTGTAATGTGGTTCCAAGACCTTCCTTTCTAACACATCCTTCAGAGTCAAAAATAGGTTTATCCATGTCAAACCCCAACTCTTTCCACATGTGTGCTCTAAGGATCTGGACTCTCTCTTCTACTATCAGTTTTCACTCACAAACTTCCATGCAACTTCCAAACTTACTTCTAGGACTTGCTATGGTAATTCTTTGATCTATGTCCTCATGCTTAATTCAATCCCAGCTTGAAAAAGGCATCCATCCCATTAATTCCTGGATAATGGGGTAAAAGTTTCTTCAAAACCCAAAAATAAGATATTTGGTGCCACAGAAAACTGGAAAAATAACCCTTAAACCATCTGCATCAAAGACTTCTGTTTGACTCCAACAGGAATAACTGCATCTTTTAAATTTCTTTGCTTGTGACTATAGAGACAATAAAAGATTACTTCTCAAGCTCAAACCTTGCTCTAGCACTCCCGACAACCCACCTATACAATTCCTAAAACTAGCAACAAAAACTATTGTTATACTCCTAAATATATCCATTTAAGAATCTTTTGTCCCTAAAATCTGGAAAAAGGAAATTCATTCTTCCTCTTCATAAAGGTGGCAATAATACTGATCTCAAACTTCAGAACACTAGCCATTCTCTCACCCATCTCAAAGATCTTGAAAAATGTATACATACTCAAAGCCTAAACTATCTCCCACACAATATGGATTCAGGCCAGGTGTCAGCACTACAACTGCCCTCATATCCTTTATATAGAGATAATAAAGAGCTCAAAACACTGGCAAAATTGTCTTCTCATTATTCCTAGACTTGTCAAAAGCATTTGACACTGTCTCCCACCCTTTACTCCCAACCCAACTCTGTCAGACTTGCCTTTCCTCCTCCTCTCTGAACTGGTTGTCAAGCTACTTAGAAGACAGACAACAGGCTATCAAATGGCAAAATTCCCTCTTCATATCTTAACACCTCCAACGGGGATTCTTCAAGGCTCCATACCTGGACCCCTCCTAGTCAGCATTTTCCTTAATAGTTTTCATTCTTTACTGGGTCAAGGATCACTCATTCAGTACGCAGACTACTCTACTATTATATGCTCCACCAATTCCACTTCTGAGCTACAACAAATAACTCATTTGGACTTCACCTCCACAGAGACCTAGACGTATAACAATCACATTCGTTAACCCAAGCAAAACCAAGTTCATGCTATTCACTCCTGGGAAGACAACCTCCTTAAACAAAGCCCAATTCACTATACTTAAAGTAATACCACAGGGGAGTTTATTTCCCATACAAAAATATTAGGAGTGATAGACAAACACATGAAATTTGACCTATGCATACACCATAGCATCACCAATGCACACCAAAAACTAGGAATCCTTTATAGGCATGCATTTTTCCTCAGCTCAACCACAAAACAAGTTCAAAACTTCCACTTTATTACCCTCTCTCTTATATGGTGCTCTACTGCTTACTAACCTAAAATCTTTCCTCAAAGCTAGACTTGAGTCTTGCTACAACAAAATCACCAAATTCACTACTAACGCCAAACACTATACCCATCACTGTACTGCTCTTCACTCTCTAGACTGGCTTGAACTACTTCACTAGCTCTCCTACCTTCAACTAACAACTACACACAAACTAATCTTTAAACCTTCAGACTGCCCTGCTGCTTGACCAGTTTTCAGTTTCTACCATCCAAATAGACCTCTCAGTTCTGAGAATCAGCATCTTTTGACAGTATAAAAACCAAACCTGCCAGCTGGCCAGCTTCTATACTCTTGTTCAGTACCCAAAATGTGGAAGGCCCTACCAATAACTATCAGGTCTACTCAAAATCTTGCCACTTTCAAAACCTCACTAAGAGACTTCCTATCCTCCATCTGGAATTGCACCTTGTCTCCTCCTCTCGAACCCTAACAGCCTCTGCTGAATGTTGATATTGATGTTTAACATTTACTGTGCATTAATATCAGCTGTAAGCCCTACTGTTCCTACAGTCAGATATAACCATGAAATGTCTATTTATCTTTGCTGTTCTTGTCAATTTATTATACCTGTAATTTATCCAGTTGTTAAATGTTACCTTTGCTGTATATACTCATGAATTGTCCTCATTGCATCGTTTAACTATTTGTATGCACTTGCTACTTGTGGAGCTTTTCTCCCCGGGCCTCCACTGTAAACGGGCTGATTACAGCCCAGTGGACCACCTCAGTAAACAAATGCAAATAAATATTAAATAAAATAAATAAGCCACACTCTAAGCTTTCCCTCTCATATTACAAAAACAGGGGAAAACTTAACCCACTGCTGTCCTGGTCCACAATGAACAAGAGTTTACATTAGCAAAGGAATCTTACTGGCACAACTGGAATATGGCCTTATAGCCACTTACCATATCAGCCACACTGCAGTCTATTGGAATCAAAATTTGCTGGCTCATTTCCAACTGCACCCCCCCCCCCCCAAGAAAACTAGTGCATCACTGCCAAATGGCTCCTGGACAACCACAAAGTTGATGTTTCTGCAATTTGCTGCATTATAACCCTTCTATACTCTAACTTCATGCAAGGTACTGCACTCCAATCTCCCCAGCCAAAATTCACTGTAATGACCACTCCTTCTCTATTCTTAAACCCATATTGTAGAATTCCTTCCCCTTACCTAAAGGAGATACACTCTCCCTCCACTTTTAGAGGTTATTTAAAAAAATACCTCTATCAGAAATGAGTGTGCAGGTGCCTTACCTAATCACTTAGAGACTTCCACATTTAATCTACATCAGCCTACCTTTCTATTTAAGCTCATCCATACCTAAGCTTCTGCATTTGTTTTCAGTTCTGTAAATATATATGTGCACATGTATTTGTAATTGTGTAAACATTTTCATTTTTGAACATTTTCAACCAGGCTGTGCCTGCCAAACAATCTGTTACGATCAGCGTGTACTATCTAAATAAACAAAATTAAATAGCAGTAGTTATCAAGGTATGTAGTATTTCCATGTGTATATTACTATTTCCAGAACCAAGTGACTTTTAAACTATTGTATGACATCAGGTAAAACCTCTGAAGAAATTTTCACTGAGATTTGCATTTGAGTGATACTCAGTGTTATTTACATTGTCATATGACAGCATAAATGTTCACCCCAGCTTTACTGCTGCCAAAGAATATGCTTCTCTGAGGCTTTTGAGGATCAACATTAGCTTGTGTTTTCCTTTGCTTGGCAGATAACCTTTCTTTGTGGAAAAAACACTTCCATTTTCATAAATTTATTGATGTTTTGTTACTTCTCTTCAGGAGAGTTATTTTAAAGCTAGGAGTACTGTGTTTTAATGGACATTTCTGTAAAAAAAATCACTTTGGTGGACTAGTAGCTTTACAGACATTTCCAGTTTATTTTTACTGGAAAAGAGGTACTATTTTCAGCTTGAACATGGAACAAACTACTGATCCCCATGGTCAGTCCTCCTTCCAATCACAAAAAAGAAATGGTTAAGCAAACTTTGCCAACACAGCAGGCTAGCAGTTTGCCTCAGTTGCAGGTGGGTCATTGTGTTGTGATCATTTGTTGTACCAAAGACCATTCATCTTTTCCCCTGGATCCCTTTGTTGTAGCACCTACAGCCACTATGGACTGGGGGTCTGCCATGTTGTCTGCATCTGTTGGCAAGAGGGAGCCACTTTTGTTGGTCCTGAGAGAAGGCACAGGGATGGTTTCCCTGCTGTGCCAGGATGTTGGGCTACTCACTGGGAAAGCAGCTGCTGCCATTAGTAACATAGATGGACCCACTTTCCTTTCAAAAAGAAACAGAAAACCAAGCAAGCATCCACTGCTCAAATTTCTTTAGACATGAGTAGTTTACTGCATCTGCATCTGTATCAGGGTTTAATTCAAGCAATTGATCCTTCTTGTAAAATAGTTTCTGGCAAAAGAAAGAGGGATAACTCTTTTTCTGAATAGATTCAAGATTCTGAAACTGAGCAGGAACATGCAGGGACAGATTCATGTATTTCTTTCCTCAGATTTCTGATTCAGACTCTTAGGAGTGCTCATTTTCTGATTTTCATTATGGGGATTTCTCTTTCTCGGAGACAGTTTCCAGAATGCGCCAGTGTTTTCAGTGGCGAGACACTGAGGTTTCTTAATCCCTCAAAAACTAACATGAGCTGTTAGAGAAGGAATTTCCAGAATGTGCACACATTCCACCAGTTCTGTCAGCTTAGAGGATGTTTGTTACTGCCTGCAGTTTTCCTGTTAGTCAACCAGCTGCCTCTAAAAAGGCAGATAGGATGTATAAAATTCCTTTTATACACTATTCCCAAACCTGACCCAGCAGCTATAGCATTACTTGATCCCACTGCTCTTAGGTAATTCCAATCCTACCCTTTTGATGAGGATGGGAAAATTATTGATAGGTTTGGGGGAAAACGTGTATACTTCTGCAACTTTGGATTTTGGAATTTTGAATTGTCAGGTTCATATGTTAAAGTTCTGACAAATTCTGAAAGTGTGAGGGATGTTTTATCAGCAGTTTTTTCTTGTGAGGAAAAATCTGCTTTAAGTGACTTAGTATCCTTTGCACAAGTCACTACTTATTGTTTGCATTGTGTATATGACACTGATAGTTCTTCAACGGCTATGGCCAATGGTACTATTTAAAGGAGGTTTGCATGGCTGGATTCTTGGAAACTACAAAATGATAAAATGAAACTTTAAAATTCTCCCTTTGATAGAGATTTAGTGTTTGTTCCCTCCACTGGAAAACAAGCTGATCCAGGGAATCTAAGTTTTTAGCCCCTTTTCCAGTTTGTCGAAGGGATTTTCTTTCTCCTCTATTTTTGGCAGAAAACAGAATAAACACTTGAGAATTCAAGTAAATAGATGTTGAAGAAGGAATGGCAATGGACCACCAAAAATAAATCTCTAACCTACCAAAACCAAGGACAGTCCAATATGTCTGACTATTCAAGAGAGCTTGTGATTCACTCCCATCCTGGCCCCAATTTCACCAAGAAAGTCTTGATATCCATTTGTCTCTTTGAAACAGATGGTTTCAGACAAATGGGTTTTGAATATCATTTATCAAGATTACAGGTGGCAGTGGGAAGAAATTCCTCCTTTGCAGGGATCATTTCTCATCCTCCAGATCAGACTCTCTTGTTTCCACCACTACATTACATGCTGTCCCAAGGACTGATAGAGCTAGTTCCTCCTTCTCAAGCGGGGAAGGGTTTTTGTTCAAGGATGTTCCACATGCCAAAGAAAGAAAATGCTTGGAGACCATTTCTGGATCTTTCTTTCCTAAACCTGTTTGTGATAGTGTCCTAATTAAAAATTGTGTCACTTCACAACCTGTTATCTCTTCCCCTTTCACATTTCCTGGTAACATAAGATATTTATCATCACATTCCTGTTCATCTAGACTTCAGGCATTTCTTAATGTTTTGTATGTCTGGATCTCATTGTCAGTTCTCCACCTTAACATTTGGACTACCCACTGCACCAAGAATGTTCACAAAGTGTCTATCTCCAGTTATAGCTCATTGCAGACTATAGGGTATCAACCTTTTTCCATAGTTAAATGACTTGCCTGTCTTTGCAGCATCTTTTTCAAAGTCCAAGAGTCTCCATCTTGAGTGGGAGCTCTCTTACACAACCCAGGATTCCAAGAGAAAAAACTCTTTCTTGACTCCCTCAGACAAGTCTGTGCTCCTGGGATGTCAACTGTCAAATGTTTGAGGGCTGCCTATGTAGGAGTCACACACTGGGCCACCTATACATTACAATTTACAGGTGGTCATGTTTGTGTGCCATCCATTTTACTGTGTGTGCAGGTGGAGAGGTGTCAGTCCGTAGGGGCCTACACTGTCAGAGTATTTGCTATACGTTCCCTCTTTGCCAAGGCGTAGGCATATTGGGCACGCTTCCGTCTGCCTACTGGGGCTGGCACAGTGTGTTCATGGTCTGAATCCCTCTGTGCTTGTAATGGCCTTGGCAATTGCGGTGGGCTATGAGGGCCTCTACACCATTTTGTCCCTGCTGCAGCTGCTTCCGCAGGATCATATTATGTAGCATGGCACATACTAAGACGATGTGGGCACACGTGCCTGAAGAGTACTGCAAGGCTCCACCAGATGTATCCAAGCACCGGAACCGTGATTTCAGCATCCCGAACACATGCTCTATGATGATTCTGGTTTGTGCGTGTGCCTCATTATGGCGTTCTTGCATGAGTGTGTGTGCATTTCTGATGGGAGTCATCATCCACGGCTCCAGTGCATAGCCAGCATCCCCCACGAGATGGCCATGTGGGATATCCCCTCTGACAAATACCTGATACAGCTGTGAGGCATGCCAGATATGGGAGTCATGGTAGCTTACAGGGCTGCCAGCACACATATCCATGATAATGCCCTGGGCATTGTACACGACCTGGCAGTTGATGGAGTGGAATCCCTTGCGGTTTATGTAGCGCCTGCCCTGCTCACCGGGTGGTGACTTGATTTGTATGTGCGTGCAGTCTATCGCACCCAGTACCTCCGGGTATTGTGCCACACGGTGGAAGTGGCGCATATTGCTGGCCAACTCCTCCTGAGTTCTGTGGAAGTATATCTGCTCATTGGCATGTGGTAACATGGCATCCAGGAACTGGTGTAGTACCCTGGATGCTGATGCCTGTGAGATACCCATTATATCTCCAGTTGGCCTTTGAAAGGTACCTGTGGCCAGTATTCGCAGGCTTACACATACCTTCGTGTCCACTGGGATGGGTTCCCCTCTGTTGTTTCTGGTTCTCAGGCATGGCCGGCACAGCTCCACTATTTGCTGTAATATGTCCCTGTCCACCCTGTAACGCTCTACTATCTCCAGGTCATGTAGCCCCTGGTAGGTTACCCTTGGTCTGAACACTCTCCTTCTCCTCCGAGGCCTGCGTTGGTTGTCGGCATCATCCTCCACAACACCGTCAGTCTCTAACACATGCTGATGAATCACAGCTATGGCAGCTCCCAACATGTACATTTTAAAAGTTCCCCGTGTGTTTACACCTATGGTGCATTGTTTGGGAATACACAGGTGTGTGTTGGGTGCTTTTACACTTTATACTATTGTGCTGTGAACACCGATGATGTCATAGGGTGTGTATGTACGATCGTAGCTACAGGTTATCTTATGTGTTTTACTGCCAGAACTACTATTGTGGTGTCTTTGGTGTTGAATTACATTTGTCTGCCATGGATTACCTCTTGACCTTCCCTTTACATTTCTGCATGTTGCACCTACCATTGTCTGGCATGCATCCTGCAGCCTACTTTCATTTGTACTTTCCTGGACCTGGCGTATCTTGCATTATGTGTGCTACTGCCGGTCTGCTGTCGGTTTGCTTTGCTCTGCTGTGTCAGGTCTCCTATCTTTGCAATCCAATACCTCCCCTCCTTTCTTTGCATTCCAATGCCTCCCCTATCCTGTTTTGCAGGTTTCTGCAAGCAGACTTGTCAGCTGCCGTCGATTGGCCTTCGTGGGTTGATTGGTGTTGATTGCTCCTACCCCCTTTGCAGACTAGCCATGGCATTGTGGAACATGGCATTGACCTACCAAATACAACTACAAGCTCAATTCCTGCTAGGAAAGCTGAATACTCTGGCAGACGAACTATACAGAAATCTCATGGACCCACACGAATGGTAACTGGAACCACGGATTTTTAACATGTTGACATGAAAATGCAGGAGCCCAGACATAGATCTTTGTGTCTCACCCCAGAATTATCAGTTGGATAAATTCTGCACAAGAACTCATCACAAAAAAGCCTGGAAAGTGGATGCTCTATCATTCAGCTGGAAAAACCTTTCAGTCTATGCTCCCGCCTCTGCTCTCCAAAGTTCTACTAAAAGCCAAACAGGACAAACCAAAAATGATTCTGATTGCTCCAGACTGGCCTCGCCAACACAGGTACCCACTCCTGCGCAATGTGTCACACCTTCCAACGTGGCACCTGCCTCAGACACCTTACTTACTGTCGCAGCAGAAAAAACAAATTCTGCACACTCGGCTCCAAACTTTGAATCTTGCAGCGTAGCTAATCACCAAAGTTCACCCTTAGCATCCCTCAGTAAACCTGTGATGGATGTCATTTTGGAGGCGAGAAGGCCTAGTACTAGAAAATCTTATACTGAAAAATGGTAAAGATTCTGTGCATGGAATCAATCACTAGGAATAAGCACAGCTGTGCCCAATATTCCTCAGATTTTACAATACTTCACTGAGATGCTTCACAAGAACATGTCCTTTTCTTCCATAAAATTCCATGCCTCAACCATTTCAGCTCATTACGACACAGAACCTCCCCTCTTCTCTCATCCTCTGCTAAAGCAGTATCTCAGAGGGGCCAAAAACTTAAGACCACCCAGAAGAGCTCCAACCCCTGCCTGGGACCTCAATTTTGTATTGGAAAAACTCACTCTCCCTCCTTTCCAGCCAGCTGCTACTGCAAACTTAAAATTTCTGTCCTGGAAAACAGCTTTCCTTTTAGCAGTCACTTCAACTAGAAGGATTTCTGAATTACAGGCTCTTATGGCAGTGGAGCCTTTCATTATATTTCATGTGGACAGGGTGTCTCTCAGGACCAATCCATCCTTCATGCCTAAGGTGGTATCCAGTGTGGCTCTTAATCAGACCATGCATTTGCCAACCTTCTTTCCCAATCCACAGAACAAGGGAGAGCGGATTCTGCATTCATTGGATGTACACAGACAACTTAGATTTTACTTAAACAGGACAAAATCCCTAAGAAAATCTGAACAACTACTGGTGTCATTTGCTGCAGGGGCAGAGGGAAAGGCTATTTCAAAGCAGACAACCATTGTATTTGGTTCTGCTATATGCACCATGGTAAAACTATCCCCCACGGGATCAGATCTCATTCCACCAGGGCTGCATCTACTTCTACAGCCTTTCTTAGAGGTGTTCCTACCAGAGACATTCTAGAAGCTGCTACCTGGAGCTCAGTTCATACATTCACCAAACATTACCATTTGCCTTTCTTCTCTAAATCTAGAGCTGGCTTTGCCACTGCTGTCCTGCAGGGCCTAATAGCTGGTCCTAATGCTGTATAAATCCATCCTCCCAACCATAGCTTTGGGAATCTACCCAAATGTAATGACTGCAACAGTGAAACATTAAGAACATAGTACTGTTGTGTACACTAACCATGAATATAGATGTTCGAGTGTATTCACTGTTGCAGTCTTGGTTACCCTCCCTCCTGCCTCCTGTTTTTTCTCTTACTATACTTCTACTTTCTTTTACTATGCTTGAAAGCATTTTTGGTGTATTTGCTTGTGTTTGGAGGTATATTTCTTGTGTTTTTAATTATATATATCTTGCTCCCCATTTGGAGGGCACCTGAATCTGTGGCAAGAAAAACTGCTGTAATGGCATTGGCTGCATGTTTTATACCCCTGACGACCTTACGTCATGGAAGAAGGGAGAGCAACTGACGCAGGACCCAAGACTTTGTTAATCAGGCCGACTGAGGGCAACCTGCCAGCAGATTACCCCAAATGTAATGACTGCAACATTGAATACACTCGAACATCTACATTTATGGTAAGTGTACACAACTGTACTTTGTCATTGGTAGTGGCCAGAAACTGTAGTTCCTAGCACCACAGGCAGGTGCAGCTAAGGCAAATGAGGAGTGAAAGTAGTAGGAACGAGCAGCAGTGGATGACAATGCTGGCTGAAAGAAGGTGCCATGCACCATGATACTGATTAAAAGGCAGAACTGTGGGACTGCTTTTCATGCTCAAAAGCCCAATACTCAAACATGCATAGTTTGGTCACTCTTTACATTAGAAAGATACATCCCATATCACAATATTAGACAGGCAGGGCAATTTTATTTCAATTTCTGCAGATGGGGAGAAACCATTTGTACACAAGTACAACTAAGGAGATGCATAAGTAACAATGGGACATCCTATCATACAACAGACTGTGCTGACTCAAGGATAGGATTGACCAACATCATGGTGATAGCATGTAATTTCCCTCTCTAGCCATAATGTGTATGATAACATTTTTACACTGAAAAGGTTTGTCACACATTGTAGTGTAGCAAATAAGTTTTAAATGATTGATATGTAAACACAGCAAGATAATATTGTAGAGAAGTTAGTTGTTGCATTTGAAATATTGTTTGTGACTCTGATCTATGGCTGTAGGTGAGGAGTAATAGTGGCCTACAAACTTACAATCTGTGAAATAATTATGTGAAGTTTGTGAATTTATATACATCCTTCATTGCTAACAATGGTCATAATAGGAAGTTGTATTTATTATAGAGAATATAATATCAGGAAAGCAGGGACTGAGGTTTACAGTATTCCAAACAATAAAGTAGCATTAAATGGTTGCAATGTTACTTTTTTATGTCATTGCACCTCCCATTTAACCATCCACATCTTTTCCATTTTAATCTCTATGCTGTCCATTTTGTTTGTGTTATTATTTGAAAAAAATACATAAACACATAATGAACATAAATGACTTGCAAAACACTTTTCCAATTATTCAAAACTATCCATTGCATGCTGTTTGCCATATACCAGGATCATACCTCCCAACCTGGAAACATCAAAAATCTGGACAAGGCCCATGAAAAATAGGTACAAATCTGCACGCTGATTAACATCTAATTTGCATACATAATAATGTAACCCCACCCACCCCAATGGCATTGTGGGATATCAACTTTCTAATGCAAACTGAAGAACAGACAACCAAAATATGGCACCGCTGACCCCCTGCAGCCATTCCAATGTCCCAATACCTGGGGATTTTGCCTCAGTTACCATAAACGCTAATGTGTGCATACTGCTTTACCTCTACAATAATTATTTGGATCTTATTTTGACATCTGCTAAACAAAGCAATACTGTCTCAATGAAAATAGACTTGGCATTAAAATTTCTCTGCCCTTGAAACTCACATTCATTAAAATAACATTAAAACCCTCACCACATCCAAAGAAAATGCATCTGGCCAGTGGTGGATAAAGATTACTTTTGGGCCATTTTCAAATCATTGGCCCCTTGCACACAAAACAAGAAACATGTATGTGTTCTTTTCTTTTCTTTTCTTTGATGCAACTTCCTGACTTTAAGTTATATTCCTTGCATAATATGTATAATACAACACACTTGTTAGAGCGCATTTTAAATTTATTGTTTGAACATTTTTTAAGTAGGCTTTACTGTAGGCAATGAAAGAAAATGCATGAACCAATAATGACAAAACTGTCCAATTCAGAACATTTCCATCATAAAAGTCTACTTCCACACCCACACTATAAATAGAATGACAGTAGTGTAAGACATACGCACAGCTTCTTACATTTATTTTCAAGTTTAGTTTTTTTGGGGGGGGGTACAAAAGGTCAAAAAACAGGAACACATTTTAAAAAGTGCTTGTATACATTCCAAAATGGTGGTCGACTAGGGAACAGCTTATGCACAGAGCTCCTCATCTCAAATTCTCTTCTTAAGTTATACTTACTTCAAAAAGAGCTGCTTCACCTTCATACCTGTGGAACTTGCATTACTTTGGAAGTGGGAAAAACGTATGACAGATTTTCATCCTCTCTGGCTCTCTCACAGTGGTTTTTTTTCATCTTTCTTTTTATCTTCCCAAAGTGATTCAGGGAGGCCTACTGCTGTCTGCAATAACTCCGGCTCCTCATGGCTAGGCAGATTAAAACAACAAATGACTCTATTACAATGGATACTCAAACAATCAAAGCTAAAGCATCAGCAATTTTCTCTCCCGAAAAGGAGGCTCTTTCAAAA
Organism: Protopterus annectens; assembly: GCF_019279795.1. Classification (NCBI taxonomy): domain Eukaryota; kingdom Metazoa; phylum Chordata; order Ceratodontiformes; family Protopteridae; genus Protopterus; species Protopterus annectens. Next base: position 687,697,446 of record NC_056750.1, read on the forward strand.
AGGCAGAGAACAAATAAACAAAATACTGAATCCTCCAAAAGTGACACTAGTAACAAAGAAGATCCCGGCTTTCACATGGAAGAACTTAAACAGGCCCTTCAGCCCATACACACAGCTATACAAAGCTTCGGAACAACTCTCAACCATAGGAAAATCTATTAATCAAATAGTGGACAGAGTTGACACACTTGAACAAAAAGCACAATCTAATGAGTTCCAAATACAGTCTATATCAGAAGAACTACGTGCCAAACAGCCTCCTTGTCAGATCTACAGTCAAAACTTACAGATCTTGAAGCTAGGAGCAGACGAATAATATTTTAATTAGAGGTCTCCCTGAAAGCTATGACAGCCAAGGCCTGCTTACTATAACAAAACAAATATTTGAATCACTTTTACATTCAGAAGATGGCAGTAACACTATTATAATTGAGAGAGCACACCGTGCATTGCATAAAAGACAAGATGCTACAGCCCTCGCCAAGTTTACACAAGATTACTTAACTTTCAAACCACTCAACAGATCCTCTATGCAGCAAAAAAAAATAAAAACTTTATGTGGAACAAGCATAAAATAAACTTCACACAAGATTTACCTGCTTCCATTAAAGAAAGCAGACAGAAATTAGCCCCGTTCTGCTCTGACCTCATCAAGAGAAACATTAGGTTTCAAATGCGTTTTCCAAGCACACTGATTTTCTACCAAAACGATACTAAATACTCCATATCATCCCTATTTGAAGCAAGAGAGACATTTCAAAAAGTATTTAGCAGGATTCCTGAACAAACATAATCTCACATAACTCCAGCACGATCGTTTCTACAGTTGTACTCCTCTCAACTTTAATCTACTCACCGGAGGCTTCAGCTATTCAGCCGCTTGCTTTCCAGCGCTTTAAAAAGTTTTTTAGCAAGTCCAGGACTGTTTAATTTACTTAAAACAGCCTTATCTCCGTTTAGAGATAGATCCACGTGTCAACAAGGAACGTTACTTCGTTGTGAGGTTCCCAGCGGGATTTCCTTTGCTGTGACTCTACAATATGCGCGCCAGTGAACTTATTCCCCCATCGATCGCGCTTGCAGCGCTTTATGTGAAAAAAAAGAAAATAAAGACTCTGCATACTGTTTGTTTTTTTTTTTTTTTTTATATATATTCAGCAGCATATTTTAACCATCCCATGACCTTCCTATTTGAAGTTCTTAGTAAGCCATTAGTATATGTTCCACATTTTGTCCATTTGTTCCACATTATGAAGGCTAGTGTTTCTCATTTTGGAGTTGGAAGGTGAGAGCTATACCTCCCATACACACACACTGAGGCGACCTCTAAGTGTAGTGCAGTGCGATGTCAGATGACAGTAATTTAAGTTGAACACGAATGACTTACTTAACGCTACTTGAATGTTTTTAAGTGTATTGATATGAATGACTGAGCGATCTAAACAGGTGCCTTCTACTTATGTCAATAATCTATAAAAATTAGTTCAGCCTAGCATTTTATGAGGTATACAAAATAATTATTTTTCTACAGCATACCATTCTACTGCATTGTATTACTTTCAGTCGATTTTTCTCGTGTTGTCCCTTGGAGATGGCCCCGGGTAAATTTTCCTGCTATAATGCTTTCAGGACTTGCATGTATGTGTTGATGAACCGACACTGTACGGTTGCACACTGGGTTATTTTCTATGGGACTAGCACTTTGTCCCAAATCAAACGGAAAATCAAGTTGCTAAGTGTTACTCAGCGTTAAAAACCAAACTACACTTCTATAATCACACAAGCATGGCTGCAGAGACAGTATTGAAGAACTTCTTCCAGTTCTTATTCGTGTTGCACTCAATTTATTTAATCAGGGAAACGTTCGATGCTGCAGGCTACGATTTTTGTTTTTATTAATTTAAACTCTACTAGCTTTTACAACTTTTTTAACTCGAACATAAATAACCAGTGCCAGAGATTTTTTTTTCGGAAACGCATATAACCATTCCCTACATTTTCTCTCTCGATACTTACTGTAATGGATTTTGTGTTGCGTTGTAGTTACGCAGACCGCAGCTCACCATATTTTTTTTTTATATTCCATTTATTTTGCTTTGGTTAGCGATCAGCTCTGGCTGTTAGGGCTACTGAAATTTTTAATCAGGCAGAGTCCCTTGCCCCAGTATGTACAAAACTGTGCAGTTTAAAGACATAAACACACACTATAATAAACACCAAACTGCTTAATGTTCACATAATGGAAGTCAGAAACTGACTTTTTGTACGTAGTGCAGCTGGTCAGTGCATTTTAACCAACTAAATGATATTTTCAGTATATTAATACTTAGTTTTTCTTCGTTTTCTCTGTAATAACATGTGTTTGGTTACATACTACAAAGGACACTGGGGTGGGAGATTTTTGCATACATACCTTTAGTGTCTTACTGTATTACTGTAATAGTTTTACTTTAACAGTTATAGCTATTAGCTTTTATAAACATCTATAAACATTAACACATAAATGGGTATTAAAGTAGGACTTGTTTAAAATACTCATGGGTACATTTAGATTACATAGTTTGATAGTAGATTGCTATAAATAATTTATAGTTTCATTCTAATAGGTTAGGGATAGTTACAATTGGATTTTTAAAATCATTTAAATATTAACCTGAAGTGTAAAAATTTAGCAAAAGGTTAATATAGTTGAAGGGTGGGTTACACATATATAACTAGTCTCTTAGGTTATAAATAGTTCTGTTATTATTGGATTATGTTCAGTGTAAACTTATCTTCATTCAACATGCTTTATAAGTATCTATAATATGCAGCTCATTAACTAAACAGTCACAACCTCTCTTAATTGGGTTTCACCTCTAGTAACACATTATACTGTTAGATAATTTTATCAACATTTTAAAGATATACCAATCTGACTGTATTACAGATGTGATTACATTCTCACAAGAAATGCTAATTCTAGTAACAAATATGTTATGTACGGTATTCTTAGAGCTTCTTTGTTGTATACACTGTGTTTTAACTATTCAGGCTTACAAATTTATATTTATATACCTTAGGTCAAGCTTACTGTACATGAAAATTGGTGTACTCTTTACAAGCGGAGGCTCTATGTGCACCGAAGTGAGATCTGGTCTGATAATCTTTTGGATGAGAATTTCTTTGTATATATGTATAGAATTGTTAATGTTGTTTTTGGCTTGTTTATATGCTTCTTCACTTAAGGGATTCGGGTGGGTAGGCACCGGGTTATTTCAGAAGAAGTATTATGCTGCATCTTCCATTACATTTAACTGTTTTGCTTTTAAAGAGCAGAATTGGTTCTCCATATTCCGTCTTTTATTTAACAAAACTAGGGTAGTCTATTCCCAACACAAAAGTAATGTACCCACACATTATCTTAATTACACTAATTATATCATGTGCCTATACCTAGTTTGGTTCTAACGCCCATGAGCTGGTCCATTGATTCTTGGAATATAAATGGCTTACAAAATTCTGCAAAAAGAAAATTACTATTACACCTTGTTTTTAAATCTCATGCTAGCGTTTGTTTTCTACAGGAAACACACCTATCTAATTCTGAGTGGGAAAAAGTAAAAAATAGAAAATGGATTAGGTCTATAATAAGTGCAGGTGACAGCACAAATTCGAAAGGTGTGGCCATCATAATTAAGAAACAATTCCAGGAAATTATTAATGAATATAAATCTGACACAAACGGCAGATGGTGTTACTTTACATCTACCCTACCTAACTCCGACAAACCAGTTATGTTTTTAAATCTGTATGGTCCTTGCTCACAACAACAGACTTTTATTTTAGAAATTTATAATATACTGAACTCATTTCCAAATCACTTATTCATTGTAGGAGGGGACTGGAATGCGGTTATAGACCCCAGTCTAGATCGCACAAGCAAATCATCCTCTTACAATTTTCAAGCTTCCATAGCGTTAGAGGAGCTTATATCTGATTTTAATCTTATAGACACGATTACATTTAGTAATATCTCGACTAAGGAAAATCTTTATACCTTTTATTCCAATTGTCACAAATCATGGTCACGTCTTGACTTTTTCTTAATCTCAGACCCCTTATCCAAATTTAAAAATACTTTCAATATTGAGCCCAGATGCTTCTCTGATCATGCCAAAATCTCTCTCATAATTAGGTTCACTCCACCTGATTTTACTTTTGCCAACTGGACACTTAACAATAATTTACTAAATAATAAAGATATAATAAAAAAAATTAACAACATGTTAATAGATCTTGATTTGAATATCACAGAGTCCCAAATCCCCCCAGACATACATTGGGCGGCATGCAAGGCTGAAATGAGGGGTTTTCTCATTAGCCAAGCTTCCTTTCTTAAAAAGCTAAACATGAAAAAGGAAAATACTTTATCCTTGAAACTTTCCTCTCTGGAAAAAAGTCAGAGACTATCCCCTGACCCACAAACTATAGAACTGATTAATGCGACGCGCAAAGATTTATATGAACTTTATTCACAGAATTATTCCTTTCAGGAACAGAAATTCATTGCAACATATTCTGAATGGGCACAAATGCCCTCAAGAACCTTAGCAAGAATACTAAAAAATAATAATAGTGCTCCTAGAATTTCCACCCTTCAATACCAAGGGAAAATATACAAATCAGATTCTGAAATAATACACCTGTTCTTTGAACTCTTTTCAGAAATCTATAGCGGACATAAAAGTGATAATCTAAAACCTCGGATGGAGTCTTTTCTTAATTCAATTAAGTTCCCCTCTCTTAATACTAACCAAATCTCCCTTTTATCTGCCCGCTCGACATTCAAGAAGTCCAGGCCATCATAAAAAATTTAAAATTAGGCAAAGCCCCGGGCCCTGACGGCTTTACTACTAACTTCTTCAAAGTTTTCTACACAAATACCTCCTCCATATTATTGAAAGTCTTTAACTATATTATTAAAGAAGGTATTACTGATATACATTGGAATAACTCGAAAACTATTTTAATATTAAAAAATAAACAAGACAAAGCAGATCCTCACAACTACAGACCAATCTCGTTAATAAATGTTGACATTAAGATATTCGCTGCCATATTAGCATGTAGATTAAAAAAAGTTCTCCCGTCTTTAATCTCCCCTGATCAAGCTGGTTTTATGAGCAATAGACACACGTGGGACAATACGTTAACCCTTGATTCCCTTATACAATTTACCAAAAAAGGAAGAAATCAAATATACGCCCTAACTTTAGACGCCTCCAAAGCTTTCGACAGAGTTAACTGGGATTTTCTGTTTGCCACATTGTCCCATTTCGGTGTGCCTAATTCCTTTTCGGATATGATTAGAACACTTTATACAAACTCCCAAACTTACCTTTACATTAACAAACAGAGATCTGAGCCAATTCTGATCACTAATGGAACAAGGCAAGGGTGCCCACTCTCTCCCTTTCTTTTTAACATTTTTATTGAGCCTTTCTTTCTTTATATTACTCAGAATACCTATCACAATATACCTAAAATACTAAACACACAGATTGCACTATCAGCGTTTGCTGACGATCTTAATTTATATTTCCAGTCACCCAATACAGACTTACCCAAAATTCTCGATGCCATAAAGAAATTTTCTTTCGCATCAGATTATCAAATAAACAATAAAAAATCTCATATATTTCCAATAAACCCTAACTCCCATAAATCCTTTTACTTCCCTGAATCCTCCTTCCGAATAACATATAGCCTTAAATATTTAGGTATCCATTTTGAACATAATCAAGCCTCTATACTTCAAAATAATTTATTAAAAACATGGTCTAACATACAACAAGATCTACAAAGATGGAAACATATGAATTTAGCTTTCCTGTCCAAAGCAGCTATTGTGAAAATGAATATCTTACCTAGACTTCTATTTCAACTTAATGCTTTGGATGTATTAGTCTATAATAACTTTTTCTCCAAAATCAACAAAGAAATAGCTGGTTTCATTTGGTTCCCTAAATCAGTGAGGATTGCTTACCCTAAACTAACCTACCCTAAGGAAAAGGGGCTAAGTCTACCAAACTTCCAATTATACTATAAAATTATTTGCTCAATTAGAGTTTGGTCTATCTCAAATTTCAACATCAAAACACAAACGCATTATCCAGCCTGGGTTAGAATGTGGTATCAACATGTTATATCCAACAAAATTAACCCTCAGGCTATTCCCTTTCTATCTATTACTTCTTTGAACGACTGTAATCTAGCTCAATCTTTGAAACATAAAATCAGGCTTTTCCAAAATCTTATTAAAGATATTAATCTGGTAAATTCTCTATCCCTTCTACAACCGTTGCATCAGAACCCAAATCTTAAAATTAATAATGTAACGATTGACCTTACTAAATTCCCTCTCATCAAAGATCTCAATGTATGGGATATTCTCAAACATAGGTCTAAAACTCTACCCGAGTTACGGTTAATCTTCGGTACTAATAAAAAATACACAGTTATTCTTAGACAACTAAGAGAAATTATTCTGGCACAACATTTTAACTTCTCTCCCAATACTCAGGAATTAAACAAACTAGTTGAAGTTATTTCAGCATTTTCAAGCATTAAAAAAAACAATATCATCCTCTTACAAACTATTGACTAACATGATCTATGATTCAAACTGTCTTTTCTCCAACTACTGGAATACCATCGGACCTTCCATTACAGAGGATCAAAAATTATCAGCTATAAAATCTACTCTAGAGCTCTCTCTTTTCAAAAAACTCCTATATACACAAATGATGCTCAATAACAATGCTTATTATACTCCTGTAACTCTTAATAAATTTAATGCCAACACTTCTCCCTCTTGCACCTGTTGTTCATGTCCGAAAGCGGACTTACTTCACATTATGTGGTATTGCAAGCATTCTTACAAACTCTGGTGCTCTCTGAAAGTCCGCCTGGAAAAAATGGGTTATTACACCTCCACACTCTCGTGGGAAACAGCTATTCTTCACATTCCTACATCCAAAGTATCAAAAATGCAACTTCACATCCTAATTATCCTTTGTTCACTTATTAAACTATACATCACTAGCAATTGGTTAGATCGCACCAAACTTAGTTGGGGAAAATTCAAAGAAATGGCTCATAAACATATTTCTGCACATAAATTCATTATAAAAGGTCCAAAAAAAGAGCCTATTTTAGTAAACTATGGAAGAAACTTTTAGATTTAGTTCTTAGTGAATAATTTCTCAGGAGTACATCCAAAGCATCATTTACCCTTGTCCTTGTTAACTTATGGAGATCCAATGATAATTATGGTAGTAGAAGTGCAGCACATTATGTTGTAAATACTGTATATAACAGTTTGTTTGGTTTTATTAATGACAATGCTTTTCTTATGTTTTACACTCTTTCTCACTTATATCTATGTTTAAACTGTTTGATTATGTATTATATTTTGTAATTATTCAACGCCTCATTTTAATGTTTATCACTACAATGTTTTTTTTTTTTTTTTTCATTCTGGCTGTATGCATTGTTTCATTTTATTGAAAATAAAAGAATTATTGGAAAAAAAAAAAAAAAAAAGTGCTTGTATAATCTTGGAAACTTGATAGAATAAAATGTTACCACCATGCATGTCACTACAAGTCTTGAACCTTGGAACCTATGTACTACACTCAGAGCAACATACCGCTATGCCAAATCAGCAGTTTCCTAAAAAATCGAAAGACTGAAATATGATGTCTATCATTTAGTGAATTCAATTATCACTTCTCAACATAACTCTCAACCACTTAGCACAAAACTCCTGGATAAACAAAGCCAATAATGGGGGAATACAAATTCAGTTCTCACTTCTCACCACAGCTCTCAACTCTAAGAATAAAAAACCTGGACAAAGCTCACAAGTGGTGGTGGCTATTTTCCAACTGGTTTGTAGCCCTGATGGTGCTGATGTCATTGTGCATGTGATGACATCAACTCCAACAGCGTGGTATTTGAAAAAAATCAAATGAAAAAAATTGGGAATGAAGGGGTGCCACTTGGGAATCATGGCACCCCTTCATTTGGACCCCAAAACTTGGTAAAACCCAAGTAATTTGGTATGGTTGAGAGGTATGACCAGCATTACTGGTCAACAGTGAACAGAGAGTAATGACATTTTACCCTTTGGTTTAAAAGTTTAGTTGGGATATTTGGTAGGCATCTTAATTTTTACAGGCATCACCTGGGTTTCAATACCCTGTGCTTCTGAAGTATAACCAAACCATGCACTTGTGATGTGCTGAATAGGTCAGAAAAAGGCAAAAACATGCAAGTCCACAGCTAGTGGGGAATTGGCTCTATTGGCTTGAATGTAACCATAATGATTTAAAAAGTAAAAAAGGCATGGGCATTCAGAAGCCATGTCGATGATACACTTGATGTCCTTAATAGGTCATTTTAATATGTCCCATGGGCCTACAAGAAGCTTAATGTGTTATGTAAAATCTTCATCTTGCAGTATTTTTACTGACTGGGTTGTTCTTATGAACATTTTACCCCTGGTTTTAAGGCTAGTTAATGTCATATAACCAAATCTAGGACAATTCCAATGCATGCTCTGAGACTTTGCATTAGTCACATAACAAAGTTTAGATTCCTTGCAGGTCAGTAAACTAGTCTCCTGAAGAACCATGATGACAGAGTGCAGCAGGGCCAATACCAGAGCTTAGAATACACCTCAGAGGCCTGGGACCATCTGGTATGTGAGCTCACCAGTGCTACTGGCATCCCCCGTACAGGTCCGTCGTCATTATGATGACCTGAGATGGGGGAAGGGGGTGCTCTTTCCCCAATGGATCCAAGATGCTCGGGCCCAGAATGCCACAGAAGTTTGTAAATATATCTACAGGTAATATATCAAATTATAGTAGGAATGTCTGATAGAGAGAGGTATGCATAATGGTGGGTTTTCTCCCTACAGCTGCAAAGGAGAAGGCTCATAACATGGAGGACCAAGCAGGATGACTACTACGAGTCTGCTATAGGCCTCAGGTAGATGTAAAGTGAGGGTAGACTTGTAGAGTATTGAGCAGTATTGTTGTGAAAAATATATGCCTATACAGCTGGTAATGGACTATTTTTCACTCCCCCCACCCCTTATCTGCATGAATAAGTATTATTCATATACTAAGGGTATGTTGTTCTCAAATCCTAATGTTGGAACGTTTGTCCTATTACTGTTCATATATTTAAATGGTTCAATGCTAACATACCTTGTTGAATTTCCATTGTTGTTAGCCTGTTGCCATAAATGTTACTGGCATGCTGTAGAATAATGACTGTTATTCCATTTTTGCATGTGTGCTGTTTGCCATGCAATTTCCCCAATTCTATTGTTCTGGGTTAACTGTAACACCCATGCATTCTGTTATAACTAATACTGAAATGTTTTGTTCATGACTAACCAGTACACCTTGAAAAACCTTAACACCATAGCATGTTTCGGTAGGCAGATCCCAGCGGATTTGCCTGTCTTGCCTTACTTGGATGTGGCACCAAGTCCAAACACAACCCAACATCGAACTGCCTCCTCCACTGGTCCTGCACCACGCTCGGGTGGAACTGCATCAGGGGATGGGGCCAGCCCCCCTGGGCATGGGCACAGAGAGGACTCTGTCACATGACACCAGTTCCGAGGTGTCACCTGACACCAGTTCCGAGGTATGGTGCACAGGGTCATCCAGAGGGACTTGGATGTAAGCCTGCACCAGATTGAGGGCAGAATGGTGCACTTTGAAAGGCAGGCTGGCCCAATCATTCAGCCCCCAGCACAGCCACTTTTGGGGCCATAAAGGTGCAGTGGTGACTGCCCATGGGTGGGGACTTCAGTCCCTCTGTTTCCATTTGGGGGCATATGGCCCTCCAATTCCCAATCACCCTCCTCATCCAAGGTGTTTATCTTCCTCATGTGTCATACACTGCCCCATCTGCTGTCTTGTTTGTCTGCAAAAGCAACCTCTCCTACCCAAATTACCTCCCCAAATGTACCTACAACCCTTCCTCAACATCCCACTTTCACCTTAGATAAAAAGGGGGCATATGTTCCCACAAAAATAGTCTTGTCCAATACATAGCTCTCCATTTTGCCCCCATGTACACTTCCATGAATCTCTCATCCCATCAATTAATCAACAAACTTATGTCCCCCATACACCTCCCAGTCATTTAACATTAGGGAAAACGAAAGTCACTACTGGCAGGTATTGAACCCATAATCTTGTACATTAGAGTCAGAGCAATAAATCACTACACTAAATCTGCTGTGGGAATTAGCAATGCTTTTGTAAATATATCATGCATCACAGTCATTTTGCATTAGGGAAAAAAAAAGTCATCACTGCCACGTCTTGAACCCAGGACCCTGTGCACTCAAGTCAGAGAAATGTACCACTACAACAAATCTTCAGTGAAGTTTAGTAATGCTTTTGAAAATATATCATGCAGTCCAGTCATTTAATATTAGCGAAAAAAAAACATCACTGAGAGGTTGTGAACCCAGAACACTGTGCACTAGAATCAGTGCAATGTACCATTTCACCAAATCTCCCATCATAACTAACAATGCTTTTCTATATATAGCATGCATTACAGTCATTTAACATTAGAGAGAAAAAAAGTCATCACTGGCAGGTCTTGAACTGGGTGGAAAAGGCCTCAAAATACTTTAACCTACAAACGCACAGACAGAGCAGGTGAAGTGAGATTAAAACCCTTACCTGACTACTATTACATAATGGAAGTCACCTTCATACTAGCATTTGCCAGTGATTGCCACATACTCTTCTATGAATCAATCATCCCATCAATTAATCAACAAACTTATGTCCCCACACACCTCCCTGTGGGATGTGAGGCTCCAAATTATCCACATTATTCACAGCTGTTGCTGCCCAAGGAATGGATAGCTATGGTCCTTTCATACACCTGTCCTGCACATCCCTACCTGCCTTTCATAATGTATTCCCCTTGCTTGTTCCTGTTTCATCATTTTCCTATCACCCCCTTTTTTTTTCTTTTTTTTTGGAATTAACACGGGTTTAAGTGGGAGTAGGCACTGCTAAGTAAAGCTAAGCATCTCTTGGCACCACTTAACAGCATGCAAAACACACAAACCAACTTAAACTTTCTTAAAACCGCTTTAATCACTATCTCATTCAACCACTGTTATGCCCAGCAACAAAATAACCAGCCCTAGCAGGTCTCAAACCAGGACAGGGTACACTACAGTCATAGCAATATACCAATGCACCAAATCTGCTGTGAGCATTTCTAATGCTTTTGTAAATATATCATGCATTACAGTCATATAACATTAGTGAAAACAAAAGTCCCTACTGGCAGTTATTGAACCCAGGAGCCTGTACATTAGAGTCAGAGCAACACATCACTATGCCAAATCAAATAGGGGAAGTAGAAATGCTTTTCGAAATATATCATGCAACACAGTCATTTAGCATTAGGGGGAAAAAAGCCATCACTGCCAAGTCTAGAACCCAGGACCCTGTGCACTCAAATCAGAGAAATGTACCACTACACCAAATCTTCAGTGGAAATTGCTAATGCTTTTGAAAATATATCATGCATTACAGTCATTTAACATTAGGGAAAATGAATCATCATTGGTAGGCCTTGAACCCAGGACCATGTGCGGTAGAGTCAGAGCAATATACTGCTATACCATATCTTCTGTGAAAATTGCTAATTTTTTTGTAAATATATCATGCATTACAGTCAGTTAACATTAGGGGAAAAATTATCACTAGCAGGTCTTGAACCCTGCATGTTGTTGACCAGAGTCAGAAGAAAGTACCACTACACCAAATCCCCCATCAAAACTGCTAATGCTTTTGCAAATATATCATGCATCACAGTCATTTCGCATTAGGGGGAAAAGTCATCACTGTCAAGTCTTGAACCCAGGACTCTATGCACTCAAATCAGAAAAATGTACCACTACACCAAATATTCAGTGAAATTTGCTAATGCTTTTGAAAATATATCATGCATTAGTCATTTAACATTAGGGAAAGCAAATCATCACTGGTATGTTTTGAACCCAGGACCCTGTGCAGTAGAGTCAGAAAAATGTACCACTACATCATTTTTCTTTTGAAATTTACACATGCTTTTGTAAATATTTCATGCATTACAGTCAGTTAACATTATGGGAAAAAATTATTACTAGCAGGTCTTATACCCTGGACGCTGTGGACAACAGTCAGAGGAATGTACCACTACACCAAATCCCCCCTCAAAACTAATAATGCTTTTGTATATATAGCATGCATTATAGTCATTTAACATTAGAGGAAAAAAGTCATCACTGGCAGGTCTTGAAATGGGTGGAAAAGGCCTCAAAATACTTTAACTTACAAACATACACACACGGCAGGTGAGGTGAGATTACAACCCCTACCTGGCTACTATTACAGAATGGAAGTCACCTTCATACTAGCATGTGCCAGTGATTGCTATTGGTGTGCAACTGTCTGCATGAGGATATCCCTCTATGCCTTTCAGAGTCTCTTTCTCTCTCTCTCTATGTCTCTGTCTGTCTCTCTCTCTATCCATCTCTGTCGGTCTCTCCCTCTGCCTGTCTATAATTGATATATTTGTATATGTTACATATATATATCTGTATGCCTATCACACTCAACAGATGCAGATATAACACATATGTGTCACCTCCAGGTAGCTGCGGGTAATACTGTCTGATGGGGATGAGGAGACACAGTTAAGGTGTACCTAGCTGTCTGTATGAAAAGACATATCTGGACAACAGAGTTGTATACAAGTGTAGGAGCATACCCAGTAAGTCATTCAATAGTAAGAGCCTGACTCCATTCCAGAGGTAGCTGAAGTCTGGTCTAGAATTTTGTGTGCTAAAGCTGAATGGCTGATGAAGCTGTGTAAGCAGTCCAGCACCTCAGTGACATACTGTGTGAGAAATCTCCTGGCTGTGTGTTATCCTTATTAACTGAGTCATATCTTGGTGTGGGTACACAGGGAATTGGACTGAGCAGAGTTTTCAATAATATGTGTGGCATATTCTACATAGCACTGTGGTTTCCTGGTATGTGAGTGGCAGATCAGTATAGAGTTACATCAGGGAGCACTGACAGACATTTGTTTACTGACCCCATACATTGCGGGGAACTAGGGTACAGCATAAAATGTTCTGGTGTGCACATTCTATCTTTGTCTGGCTGGTGGTTCTCCTCCCTTTATATGTCTCTCTTTGTCCTTCTGTAGTGCAGTCATGGCCTTTGTCCACAGTTGATGCTGTTATGTATTTGTATTTATGGTGTGAGTGGGGTAGAAGTTGTAACATGACACACAGGGTTACAGACCTCACACCTCTGGATGTACCCGTTTAGAGGGTGATGCACCATTGTGCCCCATAGATCTACTGTGGTGGTTGTGTTGCACTGTTATTGTCAGGCTACAGATTGGTCATAGCTGTCAGATTCTTACAGACGGACATCTGGACAGACCCATATATAACAGTCAGACATGGGCCCAGACAAGGGCAGGCTCTTAATATTGCTCTTCCAAACTTACACAGTTGGTGGAGCCATTTTGTATTAGCTTGCAATTACTTTTGGGGATGACATCTGTATTTCTACTGTCTGACATTGCTGTTTTCACATTAGCCTTTATTGGTCTGCCAATAGTTTGTCACGCAAATGCAATGTAATAACAAGCAGAACAGATATATGAGGCATACATGTGGGCATTCTGTGACACCCTGTCATTCCATGGGTATGGATGGTGCCCACTTACTTGATGTCAATACTGACATAGTGAAATGGCGGCCAACTTCTCACAACCTGCTTTTGTAGTATACACTGTGTAGGTTACTCAGACCTCTGTATTGTTCATATATGTGACCCCCTGTCCCTCCATTGTGCAGCTTTCCTGCAGTAATAAGTATTGCCTTCTGGACAGTGTGTACAAATCCAACAATAAGTGCAGCTGACATGCAAAATAACTGGCACAACCAGTCTGAAACTACAGGCCCTGTCAACCACAGTATTGTACTTAGATGACTGAGCCACAACAGCCACCAGTAAGTGATGTATACTTCCTGACAGTATTAACAATAAACAGACATTGCACATTGACCCCTGCATATTGCAGGCATGGAACAAATTAGCAAGTTGATTGGGGCAGCCCTGGGAATGTGTCGTCTGCTGCTATTACCCTACAAACATATATGTTGCTACATTTCTATGGGAACACAGGTGCATTGGGGGAAGGGGGGCATACCTCTGAACTACACATTTGCATGGACTGTTCAAATGTTTGCTTTTTATTTTGGTTCCATTTAGCATAGTATTGTACTTGTCTTGGAGAATGCTAGCATATCACTAAAGACCAAAGGTTAGAAATTAATGACAGGCATTTGAGTTTCAGACTTCTTACCATTCAGAGAGTTAATGCAACTGTAAGACCTGCTGTAAGTCTGTAAGAGGAATATTTCATCACTGTCCCTATCTGTGGTCCTTTGCCACATATTTCTTTATGGCTTTGCACAACTGACTAGCTGCGATAGGCTGAGAGATGTGTATGGGACTCTAACATTGACATCCATGCATGTGACCTATGACCTCACAGTTTTAGTTCTCCACATATACTGCAGTGGTTTTTGTCACCTAGGGGACTACTGCATATTCTAGAGAAGCCAGTATTTTTGGACATTTGTCCTGTTCTCCCAAATAGCTGTCAGTATGCTGCTATCCCCGTAGGCCACACCATTCCCTTGCATACATGCAGTGATACCATAGATATGCTACCACAACATACTATTCCATTCATTAGTTGTTAAAAAAAGTGACTTACCTTAGGCCTGCAGCAGTTGTGAGGACAGTGCTTCAGGGCTGACTCTGATAAATGCAGTACACAGCTTATACATGGTAAGGTACAGATAGTGTGATGTGTGTGTCATCCTTTTCACTGTGTGTGTGAGTTATAGATAGGTTTCAGTCCCTGGGTCCCTAGGGTGCCAGTGTATGTGCTATGTGTTGCCTACAGAGACAGGCTGAGGAGGTGATTCCTCTGAGTCCCCCTGTTCCTGTGAGGACCATGGCAATGTTGGGGGGCTGTGTCCCCCTTCCCTGTAATGTTCCTGCCACAGCTGTTTCTGCAGGATCATATTGTGTAGCATAGCACACAATTTGTGTGCACATGTTGCTGGAAAGTACTGCAGGGCTCCACCAAATATCTTAAGGCAGCAGAACTGTGACTTGAGCAGCCCAAACAAATGCTCTACAATGTTCCTAGTGTGTGCATGTGCCTCATTATGGTGTTTTTCAGTGTGTGTGTGTGTATGTGTTTGTGTGTGTGTGTGTGTGTGTGTGTGTGTGTGTGTGTTTGTGAGTGTGTGCATAGCCAGAATCCCCCTCTAGATAGCCATATTTATTTATTTTATTTTTATTTTACATTTGTTAACAGGGAATGTCCGACTGGAGCAAGGTCCATTTACAGCAGAGGCCCGGGGAGAAAACCTCCACATAAAACAAATACAGTCGTAGATATATATAAACAATCACGATATATATAAACAAAGGATATATAATACAATGAAATAAAAATATGTATATATACAATAGTTTGCTCTATGCAAGCTTATGCAGTCATAGTTTACACATAGTTGAAATTGGATAGGAGTATTTGGGAGAGAAATACTCCCTATTTGCTTATGCAGTGAAAGAGGTATCTCACAAGAGATAATATACAAATACAAAAGATAATGGTTTGTGTAGAAGCTCCTCATGGGAGTATTTTTATTACAGTATTGTAGGTATAGTAAAGAGTGAGAATATTGGGTAGTAAGAGTGTGTGGGGGGGGGTCATCTAAGTGATGCAAGGATATAGCCAGGACTGTACGAGGTGCGACTTGAGTAATTTTTTGTATAGCGATATAGATGGAGCTGAGGTGATATTCTGGGAGAGGCTGTTCCTTTTCTTGGTGATGGAATAAGAGAAAAGAGCTTTTCCTGCAGTATTGTTAGGTTTAGATACACAGAGTAGGGTTTTGTTGGATGACCGCAGGGGACGGTTTGCTATGTATTGGTTTAGTAGTTGATTTAAGGCTGGGGCTTTGTGGAGATTTTTTACTATGTTGTAGGTGAGGACTAGTTGGTGATAACTAATTAATTGTGGGAGTTCTAACCACTGTAGCTCTTTTAGGGCAGTGATGGCTTCTAAATGTGGAGTTATTTGCGAATTTTGCTATTTTGTTGTAACATGAGTCTAGTTTGTCCATGTCTGTTTTCCTGATGTGGGTTAGTATTGGGGAAGCATACAATAGGGTAGACAGTAGGTGTGTTTGGGCTAGAGTGATTCGTGCTTGATCTGATAGCAACTGTTTGTGTTTGTATAGAGTTCCTAGCTTTTTATGTACCTTTTTAATGGTTTGAGAGAGATGGACATCAAAGTGAAGATCCTTATCTATTATTACACCGAGGTGCTTAGTATGGGGTGAGGGAGAGATTTTTGTGTCATTTTTGGAGGTGATAGTGAAGGAGGTAGGTATGGTCCTGGATTTATTGGGGGTAAAGAGAAGTAATTTTCTCTTGTTGGGGTTTAGAATAAGTTGAATATCAGTAATGCATTTCTCGATGGAACAGAAGGATTTTTGGGTATGGTTTTGAAGGGTGGTTATGGATGGGGCTGAGTAGATTTAGGTGGAGTCATCTGCGTACTGTATGAGTGATGTTGCAGGGTGGAGATATGTAGTTTATTGGTGAAAATTGTGAATAGTAGGGGACCTAGTATTGATCCATGTGGAACGCCAATAGTAGTTGGTAGTAAAGGTGATAGTACACCCTGCCATTTGACTGCCAGTTGTCCATCAGAGAGATAGTTTTTGAACCAAGAAGTAGTGGAGGGGGCAAAGGACATTGTAGTTAGAGTGTCTAGAAGTAGGTTGTGAGAGGCCATGTCAAATGCCTTAGATAGATCTAGGAATATGGCTTATATGAAGTGATTGTTGTTTCTAAGTTGGTTAATCTGATTGGTGAAGGACAGAAGAGCAGTAGTTGTACTATGATTTGGGCAGAAGCCATGCTGTGTAGTGGAGAAAAGATTGTGTGAGATTAAGAAGTGCATCACTTGTGTGCGAATATATTTCTCTAGGAGCTTGGAAAGGTGGGATAGGATAGCAATGGGGCGGTAGTTTGATAGCTCATAGGAGTTGCCACCTTTCTGTAGAGGAATAATGTATGACACATTCCACAATTTGGGGATTTGAGCTTCTTGTATGGAGCGGTTAATAAGAACTGAGACTGGGTAAGCCAGGGACTCTGCAGCTATTTTTAGGAAATTAGTGAGTAAACCATCTGCTGCGAGGGTGGTAGGATTTCATTTTAATAGCAGTTTTTTTACTGTAGAGGTTGGTACAGGTGAGAGTGTAAAGGAGGATACATCTTTGTTATATGTAGTTGTCGTGAGTGTAGGATTATTGTTAGATAGTTGGGTAGATAATGTGAGAATAGATTCTGTGAAGTGGTGATTAAATTGAGAAGCTATGCTATGATTGTTAGTCTTGCTGTTTGGGGCTGGGGTGGTAGTTTTGCCGGGTTTTAGAAGGGAATTGATAGCTTGCCAGAATTTTTGTGGGTTTTTGGAATGTTTGTTTTGGACATTAAGGAAGTAGTGTTGTTTATCCATTTTTATTTGTTTTTTGGCCTGATTTTGAAGTTGTTGATATATTTGTCTAGTTTGGCCATTACTGTTTTTTCCAATTCTTCCAGGTATTGTCCCTGGATGTTCTTCGTTCCCCATTGCTGCAGTCCTTACTATTGGGTATAGTCCGCATCCAGTCGGCCCGAATACCAGAGTATAAGGCTGACGTCGGTCAGGGCGCATTAGACTGACGTCAGTACGTCAGGGTACTAATGCGCATGACCAACGTCATATCCTCAGTCTTTTTTGCCGCATGGTCCGATGCAGAAGCAGTTTTGCGAGTGCAGGTTGGCGTTCTGAAATATTTCCGAAACCGGAGTTTCAGACCGAAACAGAGTTGGCTAAGTACCCGTTGAACATTTTGGTTTTTCTTGCCTCAGTATTTTACCGGATGTCAGAAAAAGTGAATAACTGTATTTCTTGTGGGAAACAGATACCTCATAGGGATTACCATACCTTGTGTATACCTTGTTTAGGGCCTGAGCACGACGTTGTGGGTTGCCGCTCTTGTGCTAGGTTTAACAAACGCACAATTAAGAGGAGGTTAGACTGTGCCAGGTTAGTGTTTGGGAAGCGTTGCAATTATAAAATGCCGTCGGATGCTCCGACGCCCGCTTCGTCCAAGAAGCGCAAGGACAAAACAGCGAAGCCTAGGGTTGATGAACCGGCAGTCCCGGACGTCGGTTCTTTAGAAGGCTCAGTGGAGCCAGAGGTTTTGCCAGGAGTTTCCATGGAGTCCCAGGCAGAAACTTTACTGTTACAGGATGTGCCTTCTCAGGAGGTAGGCCAGGCTGAGGGGGCTTCTCAGGTGACTGTTCTTCCTCTCTTCCCAAGGTAGTTAGAGCCTCCTTCTGTTGCCAAAACTTCTTTGAGAGGTAGGCCTAGTTCAGCTTCAGTGGGGGCTTCTCCTAGCATTTCGGGTTCTGTACCTAAGAAACATATGCTTAAAATGGCAGAAGATTTGATTACTATGATTAGAGGTTCTATGCCCCCGCCTGATAAGAGGCCTAGGGTGGAACCGGAGTTTGATAGTTTTGAACAGTGTTCTGAGGCTTCAGAGTCTTCTGCGGAAGATTTGCAGGAGTATCCTACTTATTCTGATTCTGATGTGGATGATTCCACTCCTACAGCTTCTCCTCCTGAGGATTTCTCATTTTCAGAGACTCTGCATTCTATGAGGGAGCACTTTAAATGGGAAGGCCAGGATTGCTCTGATTCCAGGAAAAGGCTTAGGGAATTCTTGTTTTTACCCCAGCATAGGCCCTTAGCTATTCCTCCTGTGTTGAATGTGGTGGAAGATGTTTTTGCAGAGGCTTCCCTGAACCCTGACTCTTTGCCTCCTGCTCCTGTTAAGCCTGATAGGTATTATAGGGTGCCCGAAGCTCATAAGTATTTGTTTAAGAGTCCTAGGGCGGACCCAGAAACTATTTCTCAAGGGCCTAAAGGTGTTAAAGCTTCTGTGATTAAAAATCCTGTTCCCACTGATAAAGAGGCAAGGGCTTTGGATAGGTGGGGAAAGAAAGTGTATACTTCTTCCACTCTAGCCATGAGAGCATTGAATTGTCAGTTTCACATGCTAAAATATCAGAATTATCTCCTTTCACAATTGAAATCTAAGGTGGATGCTTTGGCGGAAGGTATTGAGTGTAAAGAGTTGCTGGATTTGGTTCATGTGTCTGAACAAGTGGGTAAGCATTCTTTGCAATGTGGTTTTGATGCTGTACAGGCCTCCTCGAGGGTGGCTGCTACTAGTTCTGTTCTTCGCAGGCATGCCTGGTTGAAGGATCAGAATTTAGCTGAGCATGTTAAGACAAGGATTTTGGATGCTCCTTTACAGTCTGATGTGTTGTTTGGATCGCCTGTGGAAGCAGTTTTAAAGAAAATGGAGGACAAAGCTAAGTCTATGCAAACTGTTAAAGATTTTTTGAAGGTGCAGCCACCGAGTTTAGTAGAAATTGGCCTGCTAAGGGGTGGACATATCCTGCTTATGATTCCCAGTCTAGGGGTAGGTCTAGACGTGGTAGGGCAGGGCTCAAGGTTCTTTAGGCCTAGAACAGGGAGTTCACCTGCTCAGACTTCTGGTGAGGGCAGGGTCAGTCCTTTCGTAAACAGACCCAATGACCTGTCTTTTCAGCTGCCACTGGCTGTGTGTTATCCTTATTAACTGAGTCATATCTTGGTGTGGGTACACAGGGAATTGGACTGAGCAGAGTTTTCAATAATATGTGTGGCATATTCTACATAGCACTGTGGTTTCCTGGTATGTGAGTGGCAGATCAGTATAGAGTTACATCAGGGAGCACTGATAGACATTTGTTTACTGACCCCATACATTGCAGGGAACTAGGGTACAGCATAAAATGTTCTGGTGTGCACATTCTATCTTTGTCTGGCTGGTGGTTCTCCTCCCTTTATATGTCTCTCTTTGTCCTTCTGTAGTGCAGTCATGGCCTTTGTCCACAGTTGCTGCTGTTATGTATTTGTATTTATGGTGTGAGTGGGGTAGAAGTTGTAACATGACACACAGGGTTACAGACTTCACACCTCTGGATGTACCCGTTTAGAGGGTGATGCACCATTGTGCCCCATAGATCTACTGTGGTCCTCAGATGGTTTGTGTTGCACTGTTATTGTCAGGCTACAGATTGGTCATAGCTGTCAGATTCTTACAGACGGACATCTGGACAGACCCATATATAACAGTCAGACATGGGCCCAGACAAGGACAGGCTCTTAATATTGCTCTTCCAAACTTACACAGTTGGTGGAGCCGTTTTGTATTAGCTTGCAAATACTTTTGGGGATGACATCTGTATTTCTACTGTCTGACATTGCTGTTTTCACATCAGCCTTTATTGGTCTGCCAATAGTTTGTCACGCAAATGCAATGTAATAACAAGCAGAACAGATATATGAGGCATACATGTGGGCATTCTGTGACACCCTGTCATTCCATGGGTATGGATGGTGCCCACTTACTTGATGTCAATACTGACATAGTGAAATGGCGGCCAACTTCTCACAACCTGCTTTTGTAGTATACACTGTGTAGGTTACTCAGACCTCTGTATTGTTCATATGTGTGACCCCCTGTCCCTCCATTGTGCAGCTTTCCTGCAGTAATAAGTATTGCCTTCTGGACAGTGTGTACAAATCCAACTATAAGTGCAGCTGACATGCAAAATAACTGGCACAACCAGTCTGAAACTACAGGCCCTGTCAACCACAGTATTGTACTTAGATGACTGAGCCACAACAGCCACCAGTAAGTGATGTATACTTCCTGACAGTATTAACAATAAACAGACATTGCACATTGACCCCTGCATATTGCAGGCATGGAACAAATTAGCAAGTTGATTGGGGCAGCCCTGGGAATGTGTCGTCTGCTGCTATTACCCTACAAACATATATGTTGCTACATTTCTATGGGAACACAGGTGCATTGGGGGAAGGGGGGCATACCTCTGAACTACACATTTGCATGGACTGTTCAAATGTTTGCTTTTTATTTTGGTTCCATTTAGCATAGTATTGTACTTGTCTTGGAGAATGCTAGCATATCACTAAAGACCAAAGGTTAGAAATTAATGACAGGCATTTGAGTTTCAGACTTCTTACCATTCAGAGAGTTAATGCAACTGTAAGACCTGCTGTAAGTCTGTAAGAGGAATATTTCATCACTGTCCCTATCTGTGGTCCTTTGCCACATATTTCTTTATGGCTTTGCACAACTGACTAGCTGCGATAGGCTGAGAGATGTGTATGGGACTCTAACATTGACATCCATGCATGTGACCTATGACCTCACAGTTTTAGTTCTCCACATATACTGCAGTGGTTTTTGTCACCTAGGGGACTACTGCATATTCTAGAGAAGCCAGTATTTTTGGACATTTGTCCTGTTCTCCCAAATAGCTGTCAGTATGCTGCTATCCCCGTAGGCCACACCATTCCCTTGCATACATGCAGTGATACCATAGATATGCTACCACAACATACTATTCCATTCATTAGTTGTTAAAAAAAGTGACTTACCTTAGGCCTGCAGCAGTTGTGAGGACAGTGCTTCAGGGCTGACTCTGATAAATGCAGTACACAGCTTATACATGGTAAGGTACAGATAGTGTGATGTGTGTGTCATCCTTTTCACTGTGTGTGTGAGTTATAGATAGGTTTCAGTCCCTGGGTCCCTAGGGTGCCAGTGTATGTGCTATGTGTTGCCTACAGAGACAGGCTGAGGAGGTGAATCCTCTGAGTCCCCCTGTTCCTGTGAGGACCATGGCAATGTTGGGGGGCTGTGTCCCCCTTCCCTGTAATGTTCCTGCCACAGCTGTTTCTGCAGGATCATATTGTGTAGCATAGCACACAATTTGTGTGCACATGTAGCTGGAAAGTACTGCAGGGCTCCACCAAATATCTTAAGGCAGCAGAACTGTGACTTGAGCAGCCCAAACAAATGCTCTACAATGTTCCTAGTGTGTGCATGTGCCTCATTATGGTATTTTTCAGTGTGTGTGTGTGTGTGTGTGTATGTGTGTGTGTGTGTGTGTGTGTGTGTTTGTGAGTGTGTGCATAGCCAGAATCTCCCACTAGAAGGCGATATTTATTTATTTTATTTTTATTTTACATTTGTTAACAGGGAATGTCCGACTGGAGCAAGGTCCATTTACAGCAGAGGCCCAGGGAGAAAACCTCCACATAAAACAAATACAGTCGTAGATATATATAAACAATCACGATATATATATAAACAAAGGATATATAATACAATGAAATAAAAAAATGTATATATACAATAGTTTGCTCTATGCAAGCTTATGCAGTCATAGTTTACACATAGTTGAAATTGGATAGGAGTATTTGGGAGAGAAATACTCCCTATTTGCTTATGCAGTGAAAGAGGTATCTCACAAGAGATAATATACAAATACAAAAGATAATGGTTTGTGTAGAAGCTCCTCATGGGAGTATTTTTATTACAGTATTGTAGGTATAGTAAAGAGTGAAAATATTGGGTAGTAAGAGTGTGGGGGGGGGGGGTCATCTAAGTGATGCAAGGATATTGCCAGGACTGTACGAGGTGCGACTTGAGTAATTTTTTGTATAGCGATATAGATGGAGCTGAGGTGATATTCTGGGAG
This sequence comes from Protopterus annectens, assembly GCF_019279795.1. Lineage (NCBI taxonomy): Eukaryota > Metazoa > Chordata > Ceratodontiformes > Protopteridae > Protopterus > Protopterus annectens. The sequence continues at coordinate 687,720,326 of NC_056750.1, forward strand.
AGGCTGTTCCTTTTCTTGGTGATGGAATAAGAGAAAAGAGCTTTTCCTGCAGTATTGTTAGGTTTAGATACACAGAGTAGGGTTTTGTTGGATGACCGCAGGGGATGGTTTGCTATGTATTGGTTTAGTAGTTCATTTAAGGCTGGGGCTTTGTGGAGATTTTTTACTATGTTGTAGGTGAGGACTAGTTGGTGATAACTAATTAATTGTGGGAGTTCTAACCACTGTAGCTCTTTTAGGGCAGTGATGGCTTCTAAATGTGGAGTTATTTGCGAATTTTGCTATTTTGTTGTAACATGAGTCTAGTTTGTCCATGTCTGTTTTCCTGATGTGGGTTAGTATTGGGGAAGCATACAATAGGGTAGACAGTAGGTGTGTTTGGGCTAGAGTGATTCGTGCTTGATCTGATAGCAACTGTTTGTGTTTGTATAGAGTTCCTAGCTTTTTATGTACCTTTTTAATGGTTTGAGAGAGATGGACATCAAAGTGAAGATCCTTATCTATTATTACACCGAGGAGCTTAGTATGGGGTGAGGGAGAGATTGTTGTGTCATTTTTGGAGGTGATAGTGAAGGAGGTAGGTATGGTCCTGGATTTATTGGGGGTAAAGAGAAGTAATTTTCTCTTGTTGGGGTTTAGAATAAGTTGAATATCAGTAATGCATTTCTCGATGGAACAGAAGGATTCTTGGGTATGGTTTTGAAGGGTGGCTATGGATGGGGCTGAGTAGATTTAGGTGGAGTCATCTGCGTACTGTATGAGTGATGTTGCAGGGTGGAGATATGTAGTTTATTGGTGAAAATTGTGAATAGTAGGGGACCTAGTATTGATCCATGTGGAACGCCAATAGTAGTTGGTAGTAAAGGTGATAGTACACCCTGCCATTTGACTGCCAGTTGTCCATCAGAGAGATAGTTTTTGAACCAAGAAGTAGTGGAGGGGGCAAAGGACATTGTAGTTAGAGTGTCTAGAGGTAGGTTGTGAGAGGCCATGTCAAATGCCTTAGATAGATCTAGGAATATGGCTTATATGAAGTGATTGTTGTTTCTAAGTTGGTTAATCTGATTGGTGAAGGACAGAAGAGCAGTAGTTGTACTATGATTTGGGCAGAAGCCATGCTGTGTAGTGGAGAAAAGATTGTGTGAGATTAAGAAGTGCATCACTTGTGTGCGAATATATTTCTCTAGGAGCTTGGAAAGGTGGGATAGGATAGCAATGGGGCGGTAGTTTGATAGCTCATAGGAGTTGCCACCTTTCTGTAGAGGAATAATGTATGACACATTCCACAATTTGGGGATTTGAGCTTCTTGTATGGAGCGGTTAATAAGAACTGAGACTGGGTAAGCCAGGGACTCTGCAGCTATTTTTAGGAAATTAGTGAGTAAACCATCTGCTGCGAGGGTGGTAGGATTTCATTTTAATAGCAGTTTTTTTACTGTAGAGGTTGGTACAGGTGAGAGTGTAAAGGAGGATACATCTTTGTTATATGTAGTTGTCGTGAGTGTAGGATTATTGTTAGATAGTTGGGTAGATAATGTGAGAATAGATTCTGTGAAGTGGTGATGAAATTGAGAAGCTATGCTATAATTGTTAGTCTTGCTGTTTGGGGCTGGGGTGGTAGTTTTGCCGGGTTGTAGAAGGGAATTGATAGCTTGCCAGAATTTTTGTGGGTTTTTGGAATGTTTGTTTTGGACATTAAGGAAGTAGTGTTGTTTATCCATTTTTATTTGTTTTTTGGCCTGATTTTGAAGTTGTTGATATATTTGTCTAGTTTGGCCATTACTGTTTTTTCCAATTCTTCCAGGTATTGTCCCTGGTTTTTAATAGGGCTTTTGTGGTCCTATTTAGCCAAGGTGCATAGTTAAATTTGGTTCGACATTTCTTAATTGGGGCTATTGTATTTATAACATTTATAAAAGTACTATTGAAAAAGTTGACTGCCTGGTCTAGTGCTAGAGTCTGTAGCAGGTGCCAGTTACATTGTTGTAGTATTCTATTGAGAATTTGTGGATTAACCTTGTGTTCATCTCTAATTGCCTTATCCTTTACTTGTCTGAGCCTTTCCTTCAATGTTATTTCAAATATTTCCTGTGATTTTAAACTCTGATGTCACTGTGAATATATACAACACAGAATCACTATCAGCCAGGCGTACTTCCACAAAAGTGCGTTTTACCAAAAAACACTTTCGCTGAAGTATGCCTGCAGCTAGAGGGAGTCATGGGGGATGACTGTTTTGGAGAGCGTACTACGGTGTGGATAAGGGAATATTCTCTTTTCCTCTCTCTAGTGTGATCTCAGAGTGAGAATGTTAAAGTGGAGGGTGGGTCGTTACTGATGCCATATCCTTTGGTATACGTTGTGCAATATAGAATGATTTCCTTGCTACCATAGACACTGTCATGGTTAAAGATAATATTACTGCCTACATGCTTTCCCAGTAGTAAGGGATATGTCTATTGGTGTTCCCTGAGGGGTGTCAGGAAGAGAGGGCTAAAACCTGGAGCTGAATTTGTTGACCAGTGGATTTGCAATATCTTCATTCTCAGTGTAGATTTCTTATTCAGAATTAGTTCATTGCATATCTATGCACTGCCTTTGAGGTTGTAGATTTAACTGGAGGAAGCCTTGAGATTGTCCTCAGGCTAGAAGGCTCTTTTATCCCCAAATTTGGCTTTAATAGACTTTATTAGTTCTCTGAGTTGCTTGTTTGGAATGATGAGGGAGAGATTGAATTGCTTGACACTGCACTTCCTAATTTTGGCATGATTATCTTCCTTTTATTATACTACCTATCGATGTTGGGATTCCAACATGTTAACTTGTTTTTTCCCCCCATTCTTATTTCTGGTAGGTACAGACATATGTATGCAGACTTGTATTAGCATGATTATACAGTTTTTTTGATAACAATTCCACATATGCAGTGGTTTGTTGGGCACTTGGAATTTTGCCAGGGATTCATTTAATAGTCAAAAGTTAGCTTTAGGATAATTCCTAACTGTTCCAGGGCTGGACATCCAAGCATTATTTTTAATACATACGAGACAGTTTTATGGTCCAACCTTTCCAATATGGAAGGGTTGCAGCATTCTCCCATGTTTGTTCAGATCATATCCAGGAAATTTGTGCTCATAGTCAGACCTGGATCATGGTCAAATGGGGTCCTAGGCCCTAGCTGCTTTCCCCACAGCTTTATCAATATCCTGTTACTAGACTTTCTTTCCTTAATTACTACAAAACACTGTTGAAACCTGTCAGCACATGTATTATTTCATTTTCTTTTTACTTCTACAATGAATTAGTTGAACGAATGATCATAGACAGTTGGATTTTATTTAAAACTCTTATTTCAATTTTTACTGCAAAAACACTGATGGCCATTTGCTAAACAGTTGTACACTGAAAACAGAGTTTGCATAAGAACAAATAAACACTTCTTCCCTTAAAAATCACATTAAATGAAAATGCATACATTAAATTAAAAGACGTGCTGGCAACAGCATAGTGAAGCATGAATTAGCATCTATGTGAAGTGTTCGGAAATTCAAAAGACAAATGCACAACATATTTGCTAACAGCTTTGGACAGCTCACTGCATGTAAGTGTTTCTCTTCCAGGATGACCTAGGAGCACGGTCTGGTTAAGTAACTTAGTCAGAGTCACACATTAAACAAATGAAGGCTGGGAGAGTTTAAACCTGCACTAAAGAAGTAGCTTTTTCCATATGAATTTGGACTAAGTACTAGATAAACTGTTGTAGCCTAACACTGTGCTTTTCACACTCATTTGCCTTCAAAAAAAGTTAAGTTAAGTAAAATGTGTTCAATGTTAATATATTAACATTTAATGCACAGACTCATAGACTTCACAATGTCCAGTTTATTCATAGCCAGATAATAAACACACTCATAAAACATGGAAACCAAAGATTGTACTGAAAGAACATGGGAAAAATGCTGACTTTCACGTTTACTACAATCACTTCCTGATTTTACACCATAATTGCTGTAGGTCATAGAAACCAAGTAGATGTGTGCATATGCCAACCATCAATTATATTCATTAGTATGACTTTACACGTGTGGAAAGTGATCCCTGTATTGAACAATCTCATAGTCTCATGCATGGTTACCACACACCACCTATGCTAGTAATGCTGCATTCTGTGTTTGTGCCTCTGTGTGCAAATGATGCCAACTTTGCATTTCTCAGCCCTCTAGATTAGATGGGTATGGTAATGTCTGAGGTACAGTGTGTCCAGTTAGTGCACACCAATGCATAGCCTAGGATTGGTAAAGAATTCAACAGAATTTTTATTCTGTTTGCCTTGCCATGATCCATAGTTGTAGACCATGTAGCACCTATTTCCTAATGACATAAAATATTACATGCAGCTATTCCTTTCATGAGGACCAACTTCAGTCAGTTCCTCAGAAGATTCCTTAGCCACCATGCTCTCTGCTGCTGGCACATGCATAAGATGAAATAATTAAAGTTGCACTACTACTTGAAGTTTTGGCCCAATGCATTTGGCACTGTGTTAGGCTGTGCTCAAGTATATAATCAAGTCTTTTTCTGGTATACAGAAGCATCATGTAGTTTACTGACAAATTGTTGGCACACACTACTCCATTGTGGCTGAACTCCTTATACCACTAACCAAAGCTAATGTGTTGATGCACTCGTTGATGGCTTGGACATCATCTATATTCTTTATTCTGCCATATTATTTTTATTATTGATTAATTTCTTAAATGGGTTTTTGAACTAGGCCTTTATGACAAAGGCCATGTGACATGCAAAAGTGATACCCTGGTTAATTTGCCCAATACGTATGGTATTTCAATGAAGAGTGTGCATACTATTTATGCATGCATGCATGTTTAAGAAAATTAATATCCATGTTATACACCTACAGCAGATATCATTCTACTCAGAAAATGGCTTTCTATACTACATGCATCATGTCTGTGAAGAAATTTTTACAGTTTTCCTTCAGTTCTAAAATGCTAAAGGTGTGCCTTCCTAAAGAGAATTTCAGAGACTGGGGCTCAGAAACCAGAAGCTTTTGTCTCTTATTTCATGTTGTTCCTTTTGAAACTTAGAATTGTTTTGCACTTTGGGATAAATAAAATGGCTTTAGAATGACTGAGGTCCCCGTACTGGAAAGATTTGCTTAGTGTAAATGCATGCTTTATATTTGAGGGCGGGAACACAATTTTTGCCTATATAACTTATCTGAGAATGATGGTAATATTTACTCTTTTTTTGGCTTTAACTGATTGTACAAGGATGTGCCTATGCAGCAAGTGAAAGGCAAATATAATCTTAAGTAGTTCATTTTCAGTAACAAAAATTTAAGGAACATTGAGTCTCCTTTTCTGAAGTCTGTTGTCTTATTGAAACTATGTAGTGAGCTTAGATAATACTCAGGTCAAAAGATTTGTCTTGAAATACTGTCAAGGGTTGTATCCAGACATATACAATAGTATTTTTGAATGTTTATGACTCCTGTGGCCTTAACTGTTGACTACCGACTTTCTTAACGCACATTATCCAGCTGCTCTATGAATATGCTTGTTCCCTATTGTGAAGACTGTCTTGTACAGATCTTAACTGAATAATTAGGATGGTAAAGCAAACAGTAACACAACATAAATATGTGCAGGAATGAAACATAAACTAATCTTGTATTTAGCCTGTATGTGTATTTCTGTCACAAGCTCTTCACCTCTTCCACCCTTTCTCTGACATCAAATAAAACTGCTTGATTCTAACCTGCTTCCATCAGCAATAACGTGCTTAGTTCCTTGTGTGTGCCATAATACACCTGCAGCATACAGATAAGGACTGAAGAACTGCTACTCTTATGACTAATGTGTAAATCATCTCACCTGAAACATGACCATACCACATACCTGTTCTGTATTCCATCAGATTAAGACATGGTTGTATGTTTACACTGCTTATTTGTGAAAACGTCTGCACAGAGCAGTATTGACTACTTCTAATTCCCATTCTAAGTTTACCACCTGAAGATGTGTTTATGAATGCACTAATACTTTGTCATCAGCAACATAACTGAGCTTCCAGCAGTGTGCTTCAGACAGTGAGTAAAACAATACTCAAATAGTTATATAGGTAGTACAATGTCTGTATGTTTTTACTGAATTTTGAAGAAGGTATCTGGATTTGAGTGATTGACTCAAGTAAGTAGTCTGTTAGTAGTCTGTTAATGTATTTCTGCACTGTAAATACTGCACATGCAACTGTGTTACATTGCTGGGTAACTTTTGCACACATAATCCATCAATGTTATTCTGAAGTGCACTGCCATACTTCTCTCCAGTTACATTTCTTTAATATACCATTCGAATACTGAAGCAGTAAAGCATTTGCAAAAACATTCCATCTCCAGCAGGGAGACTCAGACAGCATGAGACAAGTGAAAGTGACAGTATAAATATGCACTATTTCCATGGAATCATCCCAGAATGAACTTGCAGGAATGCTTGATTGATAAGCTACTGGTTTACATTTGTGATTGTTATTGACAGCCCATAATGTAAAACAGGTATACATTCCTTTCAGTAATTCAGTCTATATAAATGACAGTATATAAATCTTAGCAGAGAAGTATGTCATTACATGGAACAAGCACAGTGCTGTTAAATTGCCTGTCTCCAAACACATGCATTTGTCCCAAAACCCGTGATGCACAGTACCAGCTGTTCCAAACAGTGACATCCTGCAGATTGTGGGTGGTATGCACAATGGTTCTTCAAGGAAATTCCGAAATATCGACTCAACTGTTGTATAGCTTGATTTACAAAGTGTGTGCCATTGTCACTATAAATCTTTTCCAGTATGCCAAATCTAGGAATAATTTCTTTAACGAGAACTTTCGCAACGGTAGCTGCATCTGGATTTTTAGTTGGAAAAACTTCCACCCATTTGGAAAACATATCTAAAATGACAAGACAATACTTCTTATTTTCGCATTTGTTTAGTTCTTTGAAATCCATACAAATAGTATGGAACGGGTATGGTGGTGTAGGGAAACTCCCTTGCTTAGGCTTCAATGCCCCTTGTGCATGATGTTTATTACAAACATGACATGCCGCACAAAAATTTTTAGTGTAGTTTATAAACCCATATGTTGTAAACACTCGATTCACTAACTGTACCATCCCCCCTGTTGAGACATGGCTCAACAAAGCTGCATATCTAAACAAGTTAGATGGCAATATCGGTTTTCCTTCTTTGGAGATGTACAGCCCTCTCTCAAGAATTGCTCCTCATTTTATCCATCTCCGTTTTTCTACATTTGTAGTAAGTGTCTGCATTGTTTTCAACATTTCTAAATCTAAAATCTCAGAGGGTTGTAATTCCTCACTCAAAAGAAATACTTCTGAAACTGAAGCTGCCTGTTTTGCAGCTGTGTCAGCTCTTGCATTACTTTTTGAAATCCTATCCTGTTGCTTGGTATGAGCTACGCATTTACAAATAGCTACTTTCTGAGGTAACTGAATAGATTCTAACAAATCCAAAATAAACTGTGCATGATTAATCGGTTTTCCAGTAGATGTTATAATTCCTCTATTCTTCCACTGTTGTGCAAAAACATGTAGAGTAGAAAAAGCGTACTGGCTATCAGTAAAAATATTCACACATTTACCCATTGCTAAGGTACATACCCATGTCAAGGCAATCAATTCTGCTGCTTGTGCAGATAAATTGTGTGGTAAGGATTTCACTTCTAGAATTTCAGTATCAGAAACTACTGCATATCCTACTAGATTCTGCCCTGTGGGACCCCTTTTACATGAGCCATCCATGTAATATGTCATCTCGGCATCATCCAAGGGAACATCCATGAGATCTTTTCTAGGTAGTGTCTTTTGCTCAATCTCCTGCAGGCAGCTGTGTGGTGTGCCATCTGCAGGGGTTGGGAGCAAGGTAGACGGATTCAAAGTTGTACACCGTTCAATTGCCATGTGAGGTTGGCTCAACAGTATAGTCATACAGGAAAGATGTCTAGCAGGAGAAAGATATGCTACTTTTTCTTGCAGTAAAATAATCGCGACTGCATGAGGCACTCTCAATGTGAGAGGGTGGAACAACACTACTGAGGCTGAAGCCTGTACTGCCATTGCAGCTGCAACTACTGCTTGTACACAGTGGGGCAGAGATCGCACCACTGGGTACAGCTGTGATGAATAGTAAGCTATGGGACGTTGCTTGTCCCCATGTTGCTGTGTCAATACTGACGTCATATAACCTTGCTTACAATCTATGGTTTGGAAAAAACGTTTATGATAGTTTGGTAGTCCTAAAACTAATGAGGACGCTATCAATTGCTTTAATCTGCAGAAAGCTGATTCTGCTTCTGGTGTCCATTGTAGTAAATCTTGTGCTGCCATAGGCTTTTTGTATATCAAGTCAGTCAATGGAGCAGATTCCAAAGCATAGTTTGGAATCCAACTCCGACAGTAATTATTTGTACCCAGGAAGGACATCATTTCCTTCTTGGTAGTCTGTTTGGGTGCTTGTAAAATTGCTATTTTTCTTTCTTCATCCAATATTCTACCTTCTTTGGATATTACATATCCCAGGTATTTGACCTGCTTTTTCCAAAGCTGCAATTTGTTTTTGTTTACTTTGTGTCCTTGAGTGGCTAAAAGTTGTAGTAATGCTATGGTATCTTCCCTGCATTCTTGCTGGGTGGGGGCTGCCAGCAGGATGTCATCTACATAAAGCAAAATCTGGCTGCCTCTCGGTGGGATAAATCCCGCCAGGTTACTTGCCATTTCTTGTGCGAATATTGTTGGGCTTTCACAATACCCCTGTGGTAGTCTTGTGTATGTGTACCTCTTCCCCTGAAATGTAAATGCAAACCAATGTTGGCTGTCAGGGTGTATCGGTATCGAAAAAAACGCATTGCTAATATCTACCACAGAATAATACTTCTGTTGAGGTTTTAAATCATTCAACAGGGTATGTGGATCTGGCACCATAGGTGCTCTGGGTATTACTGTGTCATTTACAGCTTGCAAATCTTGGACCATACGCCATTCCCCGTTCGCTTTCCTGACAGGAAATAAGGGTGTGTTACATGGTGAATCGGGAGATTCTATCAGTACTCCTTCCTTAAGTAAAGCTGCTATTATAGGTTTGATTCCTACTTCTGCATCTTTTCTTAAGGGATATTGTCTCTTCTGTGGTCTAAATGCTGATTTTGGCGTGATAGTAACTGGTCCTGCTGTACGAATAAGTCTTACATCTGATTTTCCTGTTGACCAGAGAGTTTTTGGTATGCTTCATAAGGCTTTTTCTTCTTCTTCTAGTAAGAGTGCTACTCAGCTGTCCTCACTTGCCTGCAAGTGTACAGCTGGATGTGTCTGTGTTATCCAATTCAACTTCTGCTTTTGTACTCCCTGTTCTGACAGTTCTTATTCTGTCTGTTTTTCCCACTTTGTGACTTTTTCTCCTAGGTCTGCCCATTTCACATTCTTGTCTTTAGTCAAACTAACATGTGGTAATCAATTAGATTTATAAAGTGCTAAGAATTCCTGGGGCAATGAACAGCTAACTACACTGTTCCCTTCTGTGTCCCAGTACAGATTACGTAATACCAATCTGTTGGCATGGTTTCTAAACAGTTCTTGCTCATATTCTTTATCAGGTCCTGGTGTGCTACAGTAATATAGAGTACAGTGCAACAAATGCTGTTTATCAGTGTCAAGGGAGGGGGACTTACTGATGGCTACATTCATCAGTTCTTCGGTTACTGCCCCTGGACCAGTTGTAACCAAGTCCTGGCTGTACCAATAAAATGTTTCACCCTCCGGTCGCACTACAAAAGTATCCATTTGTCACTGTGCTTCCATACCCTGCATGGTTGGAACTACTGCTATGCCAAATATCTGCATAAGGTCTCTGCCCAAAAGGTTTACTGGGCATTTTGCAAAAACAACAATTTTGCTTTTCTGGGTCATCCCTGAAACAGGGTCAGTTATTGCTATGTTATGGGAGAGTGGCTCTCGATACAGCTGTCCATTAGCTGCTTTCACTAATATACAATCAAGTGATTCTGAATTTTCTGGTAGTTTGGAAGGATGTATCAAGGTTCGCGATGCCCCTGAGTCACACAGAAATTTAACTTCCCTGCCCTCTACCAGAAGTGTAACTTCTGGTTTTGTGTCTGCTAAATAGAGCTCTAGGCTCAATAATGCTAAGTCTAAAATTTCACTTTCTTCACTATCTGTGGTTTCTTGCACTTCCTCTATTTCTTCTGTCACATTCTCTATCCTTTCTATCACATTCGCATTTATCTTTTCTCAGTTATTCTTTTCTAGTGATTCTTGACTATCATATAGTCAGTCCTCATCCTCCTTATCTTCCATGGCTACCTTCTTATTTTGCTTGCAATCCCTTGCCAAATGTCCCTTCTTTCCGCATTTAAAACATTCACCCCTTTTCTTCCTTTCTTCAAACTCTTCTGATCATTTATCAGATTGTTTGTTTCCCTGGGCATTTTTCTTGCCCTTTTTCCCCGACTGTACTACAAAAACTTCAGCTCAGTCTTCTACAGCAAATACTTGAGTTTCTTTTTCTTTTTCTTATTAAAATGCCTTTTGGCATGTCTTGCATATTCAAGTAATGACTGTAATTTACTTGTACGGTGATCTACTATGTGCTTTGTAATAAAGCTGCTAATGGGTGCAATGCTGCCTTTCAAAAATGCATTCTTTAGCTGCTGCTCATATCATGTGTCTGGTCTTCAGGTACCTGCATTCCACAATGGTTGTTAAAACACTAATAATCTAGCATAATATCTATCAACTGTTTGACTTTCTTGTTGGATGCATTGATTAATGCAAGTCCAGTCTGCCCTAGGCTTCCATTTCTCAGAGATTCGGTCTGTCAGACCTTTCACTCTGTTATCCAGCTCTGCGTTACTATGTGGGAGTGGCTTGTGTTCTGCGTCACGAGGATTCCAGTTGCCACTGATCATGTGCCAGTCTGGACCTACGATCTGTCTGACTACTTTTTCTACTTCTTCTCCATTGAAATGGTAACTTAACCTCATGCCCTGCAAGTCTAAGAATTTTCTAAAATTAACTTTTGGATGGGGAATTCCCTCTGTGGCTTTTCGGATATCTTCCGGTGTCCACAGTCTATATACTAGGAGTGTTGGGTCCTGCCCTTCCTGTCCTGCCTGAGGATTTGGTACTTCTATGAGCGGGCACAGCTCTTCTTCGCTCATAGCTCATGAATTTTCGTTTATTTGATATTCAACATCCCCTCTCAAGTTGCGTGTTTGAGACCTAGTCTCGATGGGATCTCTGTAGTCATTTAACTGTGTGCACTGGGCAGATTGCTGTAATGTGGTTGGTTCCTGGAATAACACGTACAAATACCAGATATGTGTGGCCAACTGCTAAACTGAGATATGGCCTAAGTGTGTGAGCATGCCCAGTTCAGGCTTTCCATGGCATGTTGTCTGACATATGTCTCATTTATCAAAGTGTGCGAGCATGCCCAGCGTGAGCTTTCCATATGTTGAACTCTGCAGTCCACCACATTTGTGGATGAGTGTGAACTTTAACAATATCTCACGTTTATGGTTGTGTGTTGGCTGTCATATTGTGTACTTACTGGCCAACTGCTTTGTGTCTGAACACAACAGGGATTATACTGTGCCTGCAGGGTTTGCATGGGATACTTTGCATACAGTTGTCAACATCCTTTCATACTGACCAAACATTGTAGTACCGTATAGTGTACTGGTTCAGTACTTTCACTGTGGTGGACAGTATCCTGGGCTTTAGCCCTATCACTGCTTTAAAATTTCATAGTGAGCACAACAGACTGGTTAGGGGCCAGTTGTGCGCATATGACCATGTTGCATTATGTTCAGATATGGACTACTTAAACCAGGCTTGTCCAACATTGGTAGTGTATTCCACAACATAGGTGGACCTTGGCAAACACTAGCGATGTGCCCTAGACCATTTCTAATGCTAGTCAGAGAGTGTGTTTGTCCTTCGACACACATTGTAACTGGAGTTTGCCATGACATATGTCATGGTTAGTATACTGTGCCTCTGTCTACCCCTGACATAACAGTGATACCCTGGGTAAACCTACCATCTCCCATCCACTCATCAAGATTCCTCTTGAGGAGAGTCGATGAGTGACTCTCTGGCTAACCTGTACTGGGAGTTTACTCAAGAGTGGGGGTGGCTTCTGTGTTATGGATCAATCAGTACAGCATGTCCTATGTATGTCAGTGCTGGGGTTCAGGTCTCTCATGTGCATAGCTCACTGCCATTCAGATTGTACAAGGTGCAGCATGTTCATTGATTTCAGCTTGGACATGGCTTTATACATCAGGCACAGCTTGCCTCTGGGCGGGCAGTATGGCACTGTGTGGAGCTGCAGTTTGTTTAATCAGGCAACACATGGCATCTGTTCAAGCTCTTTGATACTCCTGGTGAGGTACTTTTGGGGTCTTTCCAGTTGATGGAGGTGTCTGCTGAGGTACATCCCACAGGGGCCATTGTAGTCAACTGTGAGGCTGATGAAGGATGACTGCAGAGCCACAATGACCTCCCCTGATCTAGATCTGACTACCTTCATGATTAGGTGGGTATATGTTATGTTTCTGTAACCACTACAGCCACATGCTTGTCCAATGCATGATATCTATCAACTTGTGTTCCCAGGTCTCTTATTACATCTTAAGTACTTAATGGGTTAACACCTATGTGGTAATTGGTGGGCACTTACTGTATATCCACAGGGGTTGACTATACCCTTTTCTGCAATTAGCTTGCTGACATGGCTATGGCACCAGTTGTCTGTTTCTATGTGGCCCTTTTGTGGGATGCTTGTGTCAGCTGGAGGGTCAGTTATGGTGGCCAGTTTGTAGTCCTCTGCAAACTTGTTCAGACACAGTCCTTCCATGTTGGCCTGTACCTATGGGACATATATACAAAACAAGGGAGGTCCCAGGACCGAGCCTTGTGGGATGCCAGTTGTATCTGGTTTGTAGTCTGACATGGCTGCAGCATTTCTGACCATGTCAGTTCTGTCCTTGGTCTGGTTTGCAACCCTCTACTGACATAGGGGTTTATATTTAAGCTGGTGAGCTTATCTATAATGAACACGTGGGGTATTGTATGGAAGCCTTTTGCAAGGTCCAGCTAGGCTGTGTGGACCACATTCCCCTCATCAATGGCCTTAATGACTGTTTCAAATGAGTCAAACATGTTAAAGGGGCAGGATTTGCACTTATGAAAGCCACACTGGGTAGGGTCCATTGTCAGTAGGTCCCCAATATCTTTATGTCTGAGGTACATGCTGATCCTTTCCATAGCTTTGCAGACCAAGCTTGTCAGGATTCTGGGGTGGTAGTTTGCAATATCCATTCAGGCAACACCTTTGTGGAGAAGGACCACTGTTGTTGTACACTGCTCTTTGGGTACATATCCTGTGGTAAGGCTGACACTGAGCAGTAGTGTTATTTGGCGTTCCATTCTTCTTGGAGTCCATGTTTTACTCAGCCCAGGACACCATCTCGTACCATTGATGCTGTGTGTTTTGCTTTGTAGATGCTGGCTGTTACCTCAGCATCTGCAATGTCAGGGAGCCAGCACTCTGCTGGGATAGATATTTGGCAGTTTGGGGGGGGTTGCACTGCACCTGTCAAGTTGGATGTTGGCAATATGTGTGTGTGTTTGGTATATTGTTTGTAATATTTGAGTGATTTAGAGCATATCTGTGAATTCCCAACAAGGTTCCTACCATCAGTTAAGAAAGCCTTGTGATTATCCTTAGTGTCCTGTACAATTTGTATCTTCATAGGTTCATAGGTTGATACTAGGCTATCTGCACTAGGGCATTCATAAGCCTAGCCAGAGTGTGCGTGGCTTTCACCACCCCTTGCTATGTGAATATTATGGCCATTTAGGATTTACTTTACTGTGCCTCTGTCTGGACGTGACACAGTGAAGACCCCCAGTGTACATCTACGATCACCCATCCACTTGGCAAGATTCCTGTTGAAGAGAGTCAGTGAGGGGCTCTGCCTAACATGGAGTGGGATTCCGTTCCAGGGTGTAGGGGGCCTCTGGGTTATGTATCTGTCCCTCCAGCACATCCTGTTTCATTATGTGTTGAGGTTGACATCTCTCGCTCTCACAGCTCCGATGGATTTGGGTTTTCTGGGGTGGAGCATGTCCATTAATCCTGTGTTGGACATGGCCTTGTACAACAGGCATACAACGCCTCTGCATAGGCAGTATGTGACTGCATACAGCTGGGGTGTCTACAGCCAGGCAGCATATGACATATATTTGAGACCCTTTATCCTCTTGGTGAGGTACCTTTGAGGTCTTTCTAACTGCTGCAGGTGTCGGGTAAGGTACATCCCAAATGAGGCATTGTACTAAATTATGGGCCTGATAAGAGAACAGTATAGGGGCACAATGACCTCTGTTGATGTAGATATGAATCCTTTCATGATAAGGTGGCCAATATAGACGGTCTTCCTAGCCACGTTGGCAATGTGAGTGTCACATGACAGGTTACTGTCCACTTGTGTCCCTAGGTCCCTGATTACTCCTTCCATACATAATGGATTACCACCTATGTGGTAATTTGTGAGTACCTTGTTTGGTATTTGGTGAGACATTCATACTGTCCAGTGTCTTCAGGAAGGCTAAGTGGGGTGCCTTTTTGTGAGAGTGTGGTCTGTAGCATTCTACAGACTGTACAGCAGTTTTGCCTACGGTTAGTTGCACATGGGTGGTCTCCGATGCTTCGTGCATTGTCAGTTACCTGGACGTGTGGGTATCTTTGCTGAATATGGATACTCCCCCTCCTTTTATGGTTTGGTCCAGGTTTTGGGGCCATAACGCATGATATGAGGTATAACCTGGTAGTGCTGGTGTGCTCTCAGGAGCCTTGCTGCAGGTTTCTGTCACTGCACGGACATTGATGTTCTCCATACTGGGGAGGGCCTCAGGAGCATGCATGTTGAGGTTTAGATGTCTGGCATTGGGCAGCATTACCCTTATGTTTCTTTCCACTTATGTTTTCTAGGGAGGTGGGTTAGTCTTTTCAGCCTTGCCTACAAAAGGCTCTATGGAGGTGGCAAGAGCCTTAGCCATTATCCACATGCCCAGGGGTAACAGGTGCAAGCCATCCCTGGCAAAGCAGCGTGGCTTGTCAAGCATGACATCCCAAGCAGACAGACATTGGATCCCCTTGGAATGACACCAGTAATTGTGCCACTTGTTAAAGCTGATCATTCTGTGTTTGTACTGTGGCATCATTCTTGGTGAGGGTAGGATGCTGCACAAGGTCAGTGTCATACCGGCCTGGACTACATAATCGGAGAGCTCATCTATGTCTCTTTTCATGTAGTCCGGGGAGGTACATCTCAGGTCATTCACACCAGCATGGACAATGACTGCATCATATTTGTACTTGCTTTGGGGTGACCTGCATACTTGTGTTATGTGGAGTATTGTAGCAGCCTACAGGCCAACTTACTGTACCCTTTCCCTTGTTCAGTCTGGTGAGCGGGACAGCAGTGTGTCTGATTATGGAGTCACCTATTACAACTGTATCAGGCATGTTGTTTCTCCTTCTGGCCTGTGACTGTTTGGCACACCAGCTTTGTGTACTATGTGTTGCATGTGCTATGTTTGGAGGTAGTCGTTGCTTGGGTGTCTGCTTTGGAGGCCTCTGTTGATGTGGTGTGTTTGTAATTAGAGCCTCCGGGAATGTTTTTCTGTGTTTATGTCTTTGGTTTGCAGTTCTGATAGGTCTATGTGAGACTGGGTTTGTGGTGTGTGTGTGGTTACCTTCTCCTCCTGACTAGTTTTGCAGTACTGAGTTGAGAGAGCTCAGCCTCCGGTTTGGATAAATGGTTGCATCTCTCACATATATTTGTATTTCTTGGGGGGAGGAGTGGGTTGTCTGTGTACATGGGGCAGGTGTAACATTGCCTCAAGATTCACAGATTCAACTTGTTGTAGCTGGCCTTATTGGATTGTATGAGTGGACATATTTTATTGCCATACTACTGATCAGAGATTACTTCCCTTTTTAGGTTTGCTCTATCATGTAGTAGCTTCCTCATTCCCTTGCATGGTTTGGTAATGGCTGGGGTCCACCATGCCAGATGCCTGCGTGTATGGCATTGTGTCTTGGTTTTATTTGGGATTGTATAATCCATGCATTCCTGGCAGTGTTCATGGAATGCCTGTATAATGGGTTCTGAGGTGTGGCCCATATTTTGCACATGAACAGGGCCTTTAATGGATTCCACATCAGTTTGGAGGAGTGCAACATTTGCTTTACACAAGTTTTTCACTGTGGTTTTCTGGCCAGGGACTCTGGTCAGGATGTGTATATCCGGTGTAATTAC
Organism: Protopterus annectens; assembly: GCF_019279795.1. Lineage (NCBI taxonomy): Eukaryota > Metazoa > Chordata > Ceratodontiformes > Protopteridae > Protopterus > Protopterus annectens. The sequence goes on from NC_056750.1 coordinate 687,736,773, forward strand.
TCTATGGTCTGATCTTACCAGTGAGAGATACACTTCTCATCTTGCCATCCAGTACCCATGTTGCTGATTATCACATCCAGTATGCTTACCCCTCTTGTGGGAGTGGTACGTTGTTCCTGAGCATTTTGGTTTATGGATTCTAGGAACCTTTGTCCTAGGGTGTTGGAGCTAGAATAATGCTCCCAGTCTATGTTTGGGTATTTTCAGTCACCCAATATAATGTGGTTTGGAGAGCTTGATATATTCATGTATTCCAACATAGGCCAAGTGCAGTTCCTGGTGTTAGGACAGTAGTCTGTAGCAGGCTATAAACTGGGAGGCAGTTTTAGCCACTGTTACTTAACCATGGCTATTCCATGCTGCTTCTTGTTGTGGTACCAACATGTGGGTGTGGTTATCCTTGACAATTATTGCTAGTCACCCTCCTTTTGTAGCTTGTTCCATGTTTTGGGGCTGTACAGCACAGTATGAGGTGTAACCTGGTAGTGTTAGGGTGCTGCTGTGAGCCTTGACCCAGTTTTCTGTTACAGAACAGATATCAACATTCTCCATACTGGGGGAGTTTAGACTGCATGCATCTTGCTGTTTAGACTTCTGGCATTGGGTAGCATTACATCTATGTTCTTATCCCTTGTGATACCTATGGAGGTGGGTTTGTGTTTTGAGCCTTACCTATTCAAGGCACGCTGGGGGTAACAACAGCCTTTGCCAGTATCCATAAGGCCAGGACTGATAGGTGCATGCCACCCCTAGCAGGTGGAGCATCATGTCGTGCTCAGCATGTCATCCCAGGCTGGCACACATTGGATCCCCTTTGACTAACAGCAATACTTCAGCCAATTATTGCAATTGATCATCTCATCTCATATTGTGGCATCATGCTTGGTGAGGGTAGGATGCTAGTCAGGGTCATCAAGTTTGCATATACTACATGGTGTTACATTGCTTAACACATGGCAATCATGCCTCAGGTGGTGCTGCAGGGCTGCCTATGCTGGATGCACATACTACACTCCCTGTACATGTTTGAAAGCAGGTTGTGTCAACTTAGGTGACCCTTTTACTATATGTGTGAGTCGGAGAGAGGTATCATTTCCAGGGTCCCTACTGAGCCAGTGTATGTGCTATGTGTTGCCAAGGCCAAGGCATACTGGGCATGCCTCCTTCTGCCTACTGGGGCAGGCTCAGGTTGTTCCTCCTCAGAGTCACGCTCTACCTGTGATTGACTTGGCAATGGTGGGGGGCTGTTTGGCCCAGCCCTATGGTGATCCTGCTGCAGCTGTTTTCACAGAATCATATTATGTAGCATAGCACATACCATGACAATTTGGGTACATGTAGTTGGTGAGTACTGCAAGGCTCCACCAGATGTATCCAGGCACCGGAACCATGACTTGAGCAGCCCAAACACACGCTCGATTACATTTAGTGTTTGTGCGTGTTCCTCATTATGGCGTTCCTGTTCAGCTGTGTGTGCATTTCTGATGGGTGTCATCTGCCACAGCTCCAGTGCATATCCAGCATCCCCTACTAGGTGACCATGTGGGATGTCCCCACTGGCAAATGTCTGGTACAGCTGCGTCAGATGCCAGATATGGAAATCATGGTAGCTTCTAGGGCAGCCAGCACACACATTCATTATTATGCCCTGGGCATCACACACGACCTGGCAGTTGATGGAGGGGAAGCCCTTGCTGTTAATGTAGGCCCTACCCCGCTCACCAGCTGGTGCTTTGATGCATATATTCGTGCAGTCTATTGCACCCACTACCTCAGGGTATTCCGCTATTTGCTGGAAGAGCCACTTATTGCTAGCCAATGCCTCACGGGAATTGGGGAAATATACATGATCTCCGACATGTACTGACATGGCATCCAGGAACTGGTGCAGTACCCTGGATGCTGATGCCTGTGAGATCCCCATCATATCACCAGTTGGTCTCTGGAAGGTACCTGTTGCTAGTATTCTTAAGCCAACACATACCTTGGTTTCCACTGGGATGGGTTCCCCTCTGTTGGTTCTGTGTGTGAGGCGTGGCCTGCACAGCTCAACAATTTGCTGCAGGAGGTCTCTGTCCACTATATAGTGCTCCACTATCTCCAGCTCATGTAACCCCTGGTAGGTGACCCTGGGCCTGTACACTCTTCTCCGTCTCCTCACTGTGGGTTGTCTGGCACCATTTGCATTGTCACCACCCTCAGCAAGTCGCCTATGTCTCCTTATGACAGCTATGGCAGCCCATAGCATTTCTGCTTTTTCAGTTGTCACTTCTAATAGCTTACTCCTGTCGCAGTGTCTCTTGAGAGAAACATCCTGCACTGCTGTTTGCAGAGTTTTAAGTGTTGGGCTGGGCTACTATTCTGCCTGTGTAATTGCCTGCTTCTAATTGTTTTCACCTGCTAGCTCCAGCAGTATTCCCTGCTAGCTTCCTACTATTTCTGTTGCTTCCTTTTTCCTTTCTGTTTCCTCAGGGGGGAGCAACGCGCATACCAGCGGAAACACGCTCACAGTGGCTAACACACGCGCACACATGCTTACACAGTTTAGAATCTACTTATTTGGGTTAAAACATGCACACACCAGTGCAAACAGTCTTATAAGTCTGCCAACAGGCTCCCACATGCTCAGTCTGCCTTACACGTGCGCACACTGCCCTACTCGCGCCTCCTGGCACGCACACGTGCACATGCATGCCCAGCAAGAAACTTTGGTGTTGGCTACAGTGTACACCTTCCATTTCTTGACTTTCCCATGCTTATCTTGTGGCACTCCTCTTTCCATGATATGTGTCTGACATCTGTCACGTAACACTGTCCTCCAGTGAACTGCATTTCCTTCTGCCATTCCCCCCTGTGATGTTACCTATCTCCTACTCTGTTCCTCCCCCTTATGCAACTCTTACACTACTCGGAATGTGCTCATTTGCTATGTGACGGTGGGATTCAGTATCCTAACACTCATTTACATAAGATTGCCTACTAATGCTTAGTTACATGTCTTAGACTCAGCTTCCCCCTTAGCAACCACTAAACAGTGGCCATGTTGTTTTTGGTCTGCTGGTCCCTGCATTGTAAATCCATGTATTGCATAAAACCCACATTTGTGGGTTTATAACCTTCATTTTTATGTTTTATATAGCACAGCCCGTTTGCCTGGGGCTGCACTACGTTTAAAAAATAATTTTTTCTCATATTTGCATCGGGGTACCTTGCCAATGGCCACATATTTGGCCATTGGCATGCTGTCTGACACATAGGCACCCTTTATTTGGAGCGGACATCGCTCCATTGTGTTATTTGCAGAAACATACTCAGTTGTCAACTGAGTACATTTCTGCAGCTAACACGACTCTTACACGGGCTGGTTTCAGCTTTGTGGATCGCTAATCTACCTCATTTGCATGCCTTTCAGCTGCAAGTGAGGTGATTAGCATATCCACGCCCAGTCCATGTAAGAGACGTTTTAGCTGGTCTCTTACATGGAATTTCGGGCTGTTCCTGGATTGCGAGGGCTGCATGGAGTCTTACATGACTCTTAGACTCCGTGCAAGCCTTCGTGAATCCTGCCCATTGTTTTTGAATTATTACTTTTTTTTGTTCCCTACGGTTTGCTTCCTCAATCCACCTGTGTGCCTGAGGAATGCCTAATTGACATTGCTTTTTTACCTGACCTCTTGCATCAGTTTTAAGCTGTTTGACAAGTTTAATAAGCGAGGATTTTTCTAATTTGCCATCAAATTCATATTTATTAACCCATTTTGTATAGTACCTAACATTGTTGGCGTTGTAATTGCATATATATTGCATCTTCAGTTAATGGCAGATCTTGGGATCTTTTTGTGCACTTATTTCCCATTTTATTTTAACCTTTGAGCTGTTATCTAACCCTTCTTTTAATGTGGTACCATGATTTTTCTCTCTTTTTTTTTTTTTTTTTACAGTTTATCTAGAATAACTGCCTTACCTATTCTGTTTCCCTGATCTATGACAAGACTGCAATCTTCCTGTCCCTGACTTGTACAAAACAAATCTCCTGACAGATGACACAAATCAAGTCCCTGAACTAAAACAGAAAAAGGTAAATCTCATCTTACCTGAGCCTCCGTGATTGACCGTCTCCTGGTTCGTTCAGTAACTCGCAGCAAGGAGACAAAAACGTGCAAATACAGAGTTTGTCTAATTAAAATCAGGAAGTGAAACCATTTTTATACACATATATATATATATATATATATATATATATATATATATATATATATATATATATGAGGAATCTGTTCACTCTTATTTTACAGTACATTGAGCAGCTCTAAAAATAAAAAAGTCAGTCCCAGGTTTCAGACAGAAATCAAATCTTTATTGATAAAAATGGTTATTATCACATGCATAAATGCAGTTAGCTTATGTTTTATTTTATTTTTTACCAGGTGACTGACCTAGGCCATTAGGGCAAGAGAAAACATTGGTACAGCAACATTCATGTAAATAAACAAAAATGTAAAGGATTGAATGTCTACTATGTCTACTACTACAATATATACATCACAGGAATATTACTAGAGGAAGCAACATTTGTGAAATCATTACATCAACAATGCTGAAGGAAAAATGGATTCACACAATACTCAATTTACATGGAACTATGATTTCTTGTGACACTCGTATTTTGAGGAGTTTTCTTCCATTCCAGGACATGAACAGCAGACTAGTGTGTCTTCCACTGCCTTTTGTAGCTTTAGTCATGATACATGTTCTACAAAGAGAAGACATCAATAATTATTGAAGGCAATAAAAAAAAGTTTTATAGAAGCATACATGCGAGTGTAATTAAATGATCTGTAAGGTTGTATTTCTGAAACAAAGCTTTGGGTAAATATACCCTTTCATATTCCTTTTACCAAACCATCACTTACAAATATCCCTAATGCATTCATTCAACAAATCTGATTACACACACTCACATTAAGTCCCATCAGTCACAACACTGAACTTTGAGAAAAAAATACATAAACATTTAATGAATGAAAATATGAAATTTCAGTAACTTGAAATCATGGTCTGAATTTGTACTTGGATAAGTGTACTGTTCATAAAGGTAGCAGAACTTGAAGGAACATAAAGTGCTTAAATGAGGGTCACTCTCAATAGATGAACCCAGCATTCCTGTATGCTTTGTAGAAGTGAAACTTTTTAGCACATAGAACATAATGATGTAGTGGAATGAGTCCACAGCAGTAGTCTCATACTCAAACAACTTGCTCCATATGTCACTGAGAAGAGAAGAATGAATTACATTGAACCCCAGCACCATTGTATGCCCTGACATCTGTGAAAACCAGCATTAGGTCAAAGCTTAATCCTTACAATACCAAAGATTAAGCAATCTGAAGTATCTGTACATGTTCTCATACACTGTAATATTTACCATGGTTGTATTTAGTATCCACGGGCATATATCTTGAATTCATTAAGTACTTAAGTAGTGAAACCAGCTAGGACTATTATATCGACTACATGGTCAAATAAAAAACCCTGGCATGAAGGACTTTGTCATCTTCAAGACTTTTGAAATGCAGTGCATCAGATAGCTTACTGATATAAATGATTAGGTCACTGCAACACAACCAAAAATGTAGGCTTAGCACATTTGTAGCTCACAAGTATTAGTGCATGAACTCTGATGGTGTGTCTGTTGAAATTTACTATAGGATGAGAGCCGACATGTTCTCATTTACATGAATTTACATTTTTTATTTTAAGACACTATACAATGAACAGACCAAGAAGAAACTTCACCAATGCTCTATAAATGCATCATGTTTGCACTCTATTACTGACTATGGTCCATCCATGACCACTTTTTCTCTTTTCAGCATTGGGTTGTAATGTCACTGTCACATTAAGTGACCTTCTATAGGCAATGATCACACCTATGGGTAGCTAGCTCTCCTACTTATTCTTCCGTAACAGACATGCATTCATATCTTGCTGAAAGTAGTCTGTTTTTGCCTCGGATGACATGTTTTATTAAAGTTTGGGAATGATTTCACACCACTGTGCTGGCCTTTTGATTTTCATACTAGATAAAAGTTCATGCAATGGGAAATGTTAAGTACAGATTTTTACCAACTTATTGTCCTGAGTTATAATCCTATAGGAGCCTGCTGTTGATTTTTGTGCCCTAAAATGGACCCAGAAATTGCTTACAGATATATTTATGCATTTTCAAGTATCCCCGGAACAAATTTCTTATGACATTCGTGAGGAAAAACATAAGTAAGGACATCTTTGGAACATAGTGTTAAAATAGGTTTCTCGTGCTTCTTATAACAGATGGAACTACAGTTGAGAACCCAAGGAAACAGGGATTGCTTTGTTGCCTTATTTCATTCTCAACATTTGGTAAAAGAAGCATCGTCCTGGTTATTGTTATGGACAGTTAAGGTTTTGCTATGTACCTGTCTACAGACACTCCTTAACTGAAGTATAGGGAGTAAAACATTGGCATGCTTACTGTGTGGTTCAGGCTGGTTTCAGTAGTAACACAAAAAGATTTAAATATATTTACAAATTACTAGGATAAATTGTACTCGAGAATACAGTATGCACTGCAAGTGGCAAGAATTTGCAGAAATGGATAGCTTATGTCACCAACTAATACATATTCAATTTTTTTAAATATATTTCTAATATACGGAAGTAAGAAATAAAATACACTGCTGTCAAAATAGAGTAATAGAATTGGAGGAGGAGTACTGAGCAGGAGGGAAAATTACTGACATGGAGAGAGAGACAGAGAGAGAGAGAGAGAGAGAGTTGATTCATAAACACGAGAATGTTATGGAAGGACTTGAGAGAAATGGAAAATGTAAGTGTTTGCTGAAGAGGTAGAAGAGCTTCCATTAGTAGCATGGTATCATTAAAAGTGAGATAAGGCCTTCTGTGACAAAAATGTCAGAGCTGCTGAAGCTGTGGGTTCAAAACAAAGGAAGATTACAGTTATTTAGCATAAAGCAAATGCCCCAAGAAGGCACTAGTTCATTAGGTCTAAGGAAAGTGCCCTTGTAATGAATCATGTTATATAACTCTTTTGAAACCACAATCAAGAAGGCACTCTAAGTTAAGTGTCTCACATTAATTCGGTGTGAAAGAAATCCAAAACCAACCCTATATTTAGCAAGGCAACAGTGAAATTGTTCCAATGTCTACCTGTACTGAAATATTATAAACCCTGTCTGCAGTTTAGTGATCATACAGTTTAGAGAATATAATCCAAAAAAAATAAGACAAAGAATAAAAAGGGGCTGCTCATAAACATCTAGCTAGCATAGCAAACCTTCACCAGTTTAGTGCATATTTTGTCCAGAGTAAAGCATCTCTTGTACTTCAGAAGATAGGAACACTGTCTCTTGCAGGTGCAGGTCACATTGACTAGAGCACTGGGGTGATAATTCTCTAGCAACCAGTTAAGTGAAAACTGGCATAAATCAGCATGACAGATGATGTTGCCAGACCTAGACCTCAGAGGTGGGACATTTGGCATAAGGACCATTTCCTAAATGGTTTGGATTCTCAAGGGCCAAAAATGCCTAATAGCTCTTCATATCTATGGGAGAGCACATGACAGCATCTGAGATGGCTGAGACTGAGTGAGGCTTTGCAAACTTCATTTGGACTTCTGAAAAAATTGGCAAAAAGCACAGCCCCCCCCCTCTGTCAGAGCTGACGTTTACTGAATTACCACAAGAACTATGCATCCAAACTAGGAAATACTGTGATACCCTGAAGTTTGAAATTTTACTTTCACATCATGATTACTTGCCTTATTCCTTAAGGATAAATTCAGTCTGAAGAAAACATGAAATATTCAATTAGAGATTTTTATGTAGATTACTAGCCAGGCATAAAAAAAGCATCTCATGACTGAAGTAGTAAAGATCTCATTGTAATAGGATTGTGCTGCACAAATCTAACAGTAGAATACAATGTGTCATTTTTCTTGAATAAGGATTATAGAATAGTTTGCTACTTTAAGGAGAGGTCTTGGATGCAAGTTTTATGAAGAGCTTTTACACCTGCTCCTTTGCCTTGAAGTGGTTAATGGAATGGCTCGCATCCATACCTCTCCACTTCTTAGAGAGAGAATCTGGACAAAGCCACAAATAATGAGAGGACAAAGGCCCAAAAATAAGGACACTTTTAAATAGTCCTCTTACAAACTTAGAAAGTTGGTAGACTGTTAAATAAAATTAAGAATTCAATACACAGGAGGTTCAGGTTCAAAAGTTTACTAGTGTACACCAGGAGGCAATAAACGTACAAGTACAGAATTTTGTCTAACATGAAACAGGAAGCACACAATTTTATATAGGTTTAACATTCAAGCTGTGCCCACCTTACTGACTTGGTATGTCACAGGGCATCTACATCACTTTAGCTTACAGTCCTCTATTCATAAAACTGCTGATGCTGTATATTTTTAAAAAGTTTTCCTCTGGTAACAATACGGCCTTGCTATCCACCTGGTCAGACATAATGTCTTTCTGTAAAGTTACTTCTTCAAGGTTTCACATCAGTTCAAATACAATAGCAGATTCAGTCTTCTAATACACATCTTTGTTAACTGAAACACTTCCCCACCAGCTGCATGCTATCTTAGTAACACATATACAAGGCCAAATCATCCCAGCAGGAAAGAGCAGAAGATTTCATTATTTCACACATTTAATTTCCTGACCCAACAGATAATCACTTGTGAAAAGCATAAACATTAAAACTTGCTAAGCTAGCATCTGCCAGGGTCGAAGGTCAGCTTGCTTCAAGCCACACTGCAGTTTCAAAACTACTTACATTTACACATGAATTAATCCTTTCTTTCTGTTATATGATTAATAGAATAAAATGCATTATATACTACTTTGCTTTTAAACTAGCATTTCTCATATATTCAAATACACATTTTTCTAACATAGACTAACAGATTTTTGCATTAGCATGACTTTATTGATGGGTATGAAGTCTAAACTTCAAATGTGTGCTATTATGTTCTGATGCAAGTCCTCAATAATTAGTGATTTGCTACTGTATTTCTTTGTAAATAAGACCTAACCAGAGAATAAGGCCTAGCATTTTGTTCCAGGGTGGTCATGATATAAGCCTTACCCCAAAAATAAGCCCCAGTTAAGATAGTCAACAACACACGATAGATGTGTTGAATTATAAAATATTATTGACACCCTTTGACTGAGGTTACCATACTCTGCTCACCATTTTTGGACTATTTGGACACCCAACTTCTTCTCTTTGCAGAATGTAAGATTATTTCCCTGGGAGTACTCCACAATTCTTGCTGTAACCCTAATTACTCACACTTGACAGTTGAGATCCTTGGCCCATAAACACTGGCAGGTGTACTTTGACCAACCAAAGTACAGACGATGCACGTAAAGCACGCGCACTTGATAAACGGCTGTGTCTTCTTAACCGTCGCCATTTTGTGTTGCCACTCCAGTCTCATAAGTCTTCAATTAACCCCCCAGGATGAGATGAGTGCAAAAAGAGCTATTTCATTGAGTACAAGAAGGGAATCTTGGAGGAATCCCAGGGAAAGAATCTGATGGCATTCTGCAAAGAGAAGTTAGATCTCCGAATGGTCCGAAAATGGCATGTAGCGCATGACAAACTCAGTCAAGAGCCTGACGAGGGGAATGCTAAGAAGTGCAAGTGTGGATCAGGTTGGCTACCATTATTTCCTGAGCTGGAAGACATTCTGTGAATGGATTGCTAACAGAAGAGCAAAGGCTTTGGTTCAGCGCAGGGCTGATATTCAAGCATTTGCCCTTGCAATGACAACACAGTTAGAAATATCCCCAGAAGAATTCAGAGCATCACAACATTAGCTGGAAGGCTTCCTTCAGTGATATGAACTGTCTCTAAGATCAATACTGTTCAAGCTGGAAGATACTGAAGTTATTAAACGTGTACTTGCATTCAAGTCCTTTGTTGATGGCATCGACTGATTGCTATGGATGAAACTGCAGTGTTTACGAGCCAAGGATCTCAACAATTGATCAGAGAGGTGCCTCGTCAATCTACATTCCCTCCACTGCTTACAAAAGTGCATGTGTTACCTGTATTTTGGCAATTCGTCTACATGGAAAGAAAACCCCACCTCTAATCATATTAAGGGCAAGAAAGATAAGATTGAACATATTTCAGGCATTTACATTCTTTAAACCGAAAAAGCCTGGTTATAAGGAAGTGGGTCGATGTAATTCTGCCACTTGTTTTGCGAGGTGGCGAAAGAGGTCTGCTAGTCTGGGATTCAGCCAGCACTCACCGCATTAAAGACATGAAGAAATTCCTTGCACGGAGAAGAATAGATCAAATAATGATTCCTGCAGGAATGACTGCCTATCTCCAGACTCTTCATATTGCAATAAACAAGCCATTCAAGGACCATTTGCACATGGAAATCAATGACTACATTGAAAATAGAATGGAGAGATATCAGCATGGAAACTTTGTGAAGCCTAGCCTGCAAGAGGTGGTGGCTTGGGTGAAAAATTCATGAGATAAAATCACTGACAGCTGTGTTGCCAATGCACTATGAGCAGGCTACTTGGACAACTGTGCTCATTTAAGGAGAGATCTATTGCTAGGCATGACAGATTGGGGCAATGGTTCTACAGGAAATGGAATTGTAAGAAATTCAGGCCGGAATTTGGGGGTTGGAGACTTATGACAATGTTCCAGAAGATGGCATGACTGTACTTGAATAACTTTTCCGTTATCGGGGTGACAGAATGGATTGTTTCTGCTTCCAGTTTTATTCCCCTCCTCCAATACACATGTATTGAGATTTTTCTTCACTTTCTGTTAAGCATGAAATATTGCACTGTGAAAGCCAAGGTGTAGATATTTTGAAGTTGAAATGTTTCTTGCACTGTTTATGTAGAATTCTCACACTACTGTTAATGTGTTACTTAGAACTGTTGCCAAATAACAGAAAAGTACCAAATAAATGTCAATTTGTGTACATGAAGAAATTAATAAATGTAGTTTGTTGTGCGGGGGGTGTAAATAAGGCATCCCCTGATAATAAGCCTGAATGTGTATTTTGGAGGGGGAAAGAATATAAGATCCGGTCTTATTTTTGGGGAAATACGGTAGAAAACCACAATTTTGTGAGAAACAAGTCAAAAATATGAGGCCAGATATTCTGTGAAAATCTGGACAGTTGAGAAGTATGTGCATGTGTCAGGAGATAGTGATTGAAGACAGTGGCTGCCATTGATGCAAGTCTTAAGTGGGCATAAACATTGCTTTGTATTTGAGGAGAGTGGCTTAGGGTAATGATCATTGCTGTTTAGTAAGCTAGAGCATTTCAGTGGCTCATCTGTTTTTCTTATATTACTCTGTCTCAGAGTTACCCGGTGGTAGTACAAGAACAAAGGTTAAGCAGGCTATCTACGTCCACCTCTGCAACCAATTAGCACAGCTAGACAGAGCAGGCAAGTGAAAGGTAATAGTCCTCTCAGTCATTTTAATACAGAAGCTCTTCAAATCTTGCAGCAGTCAAAAATAGGGATCTCTGCAGCTATTCCATTCTTGCCCAAATTAAGTGTGCTCCCGAAGTTGGTGATTCTAGTTGGATCATCCCTCATCCAGTTTTTGTACAGTTCAAGCATAAGAGAGGTGATGTTCACAAAATCTAAGAGGACATAAAATTGTTCATACTTGGAGTATGAAGAAATTAAGGCAAGTGTCAGCATTAGAAGAGGGAACAGAACAAAAATATTAAGAAAGATGTGATAAAAGCAATGCAAAGTATAAAAACAGATCAGCATCTATTGTTCACTATCACAAATTTCTTTATTTAACATTTGTTGACCAGGAAAGTCCAATTAGGACAGAGGTTGTTTTCAGTAGAGGACCAGGGGGAAATGCTCCAGATGTGTGCCTTTGGAATGTGGGAGGAAACTGGAGTACCTGGAGAAATCCCACGTGGACAAAGGGAGGACATGCAGATTCCACACAGAGAAGGCCCCAGCCAAGAATCAAACCGATGAACCTCTTGCTGTTTGGAGATGTTAACCACTGCACCACCCAAAAATAATGAATAAAAATACCAGCATAGGCAGAAAAACTTAGAAGATACGTAGATAAAGGAAAAGTACAAAATAAGGAATTTATTCATGACCCCAAAAAAAAAAGTTTTATAGAGAATTGGGAAACAACGCAAAAAGTAATGAACCACCACCAAAAAGTGAAGAAATAGATAGATCTTGTGGAACATAAGATGCTAAATGGATTGAAGTTCAAATGTACAGGATATGAAATTGGATGAAGTAACAGCTGGAGAAGTTAAGAAAAGCTCCTAATTGGAAACCCCCAGGCCCAGATGCAGTACCTAACTTCTGGCTGAAATTATTACCATCATTTCATGAAGATTTAGCCATGAGTAAGAACTATTTATATGCACACCCCAAACAGACACCAGCCCGGTTAACAGGAAAAATACTTTAACATAACAGGAAAAATTAGGAGTGAACCTGCAAGCTTTTCTGAAAACCATAAACCAATAACTTGCCTTCCAAAGCATATGAATGATGCACTGGAATTGATGTCAACAGTTTTGTAATTTAGAAGAAAACTCAATCATGGCAATACAACAAAAGGGTAATAAAAGAGCATTATATGGAACAAAGGATCATTTCATTAAGGCATCATAGATTCTTCCTCTTTAGAGTTCTCTATTTATGGCATGGGTACACCACAAAAAACACATTTGACAGTGTCCCACATTCATGGATAAAGGAGTGCTTAAAATGTAAAAGCTATACCCTACACTGAACAATTAAAGTACAGCAACCATAAAACAGTGTCAAACCACTTTGCAGTTAAGCAGTGATAAAGGGGAAATTATTCCAGGGATAAAAATTAAAATGGGGATACTCCAGGGTGACTCTGTCACCACAGTTATTTTGTCTTGCCCTTAACCCATTGAGCAGTCTTCAATTTGGCTCCCAGAAAAACAAAGTTTAAAGACTTCTCATATTTTTTCTATATGATTTAAGACAGTATAGTTCCATCAGATGAGGAACTGAAAGCACAAGTGCAAGTGGTCAAAATGTTTTCAGCTGATATGTCATTTGATCTTGATAAATGTGCAAAAACAACCTTTAAAGCAGGAAAGCTGCAGTACCAAGAAAACATTAGTTAAAACAGAAATGTGATATAGAAGAACTTGAGCAAGTGAATGTATAAAGATTTGGGAATCGATGAAGGATCAGCAATAAACCATTAGCAAATGTAAATAAAACTTGCAATCTATAGTCCAAGCTATAAACTTGTTTGCTCTTCCTGTCCTAACATACAGGTTTGGAGTGATTAACTGGCCCCAAAAGGTGCTGCATAGGTTGGACAGGAAAAGAAAGATGATTCATGCTCAAAGGATTTTTATAAATCCTTGCATATCATAACTATATATTCCCTGTTCTGAAGGAAATATGAGCCTCCTCAAAATTGATTACTTGTATAGATCTGCAATTGTGGGACTACATACATATCTGCTTAACCTCACAAGACCCAAATAGCTTCAAAATGTGACCCAAAAGCATTTCACCAAAATCGAATCATGGTTATCTAACACACAGCTAATACTTAACCCCAATAAGACATATAACCTTCCCGACCCTCGGAACTACGCCCAGCCTCTATTAGCTAAGGAGAATACAAAAATCAGTCCTGAATCACAAACCAATCTACTAGGCATTATAATTGCTAACAGGTTGAGATCTGACTTACATATATCGAAAATTAAAAAGTTCACAAAAACATGGGAAGCCTTTACAAAAATAAAATTCTAACAGACAGTTCCAGAGAAGCTATCACAAGGACCCACCTATTATCAGCTCTCCTCCATGCTTCACCAATTATCACAAACCTAAAAGGTCAGAAAAAATAGAATCAAGGTATAACAGAAGTGCAAGCATTGCTGCATTGGTCTCCCTACAAGACCCACCATTGCATTAATCTTAAGACACTCTCCTGGCTAGAAGTACCACAAGTACTCGGCTCACTATGACCCACAAGCTACTCTATCTGCCCAAGAAAACTTCTGGTCTTTTTGATATACTTCATCCCTACAATAGCCAACATTCACTTTGCTCTACAAATAAAGAATTATTACAAGTCATAAAAACAGCAGGCACTGCTGGTGACTCAGTACTCCTCCTATGTAGCCAAAGCCTGGAACTCACTACCTCACACCATTAAAACCACTGTCAAGCAAACACAATTGAAATAACTACTAAACAATTATTTTACCAACATATGGTACTATTTAACACCTCTGGCTAACCATGAACAAAATCACTTCTTCCCCAACACCATTTTCCTTCTCTTATAAACCCTTCTTAGATTAGCCATCTCCCACTATATAATATTTTCACCTGTAATTTATCTGCATAAGATACATCCTAGCCACCTGAACACCATCTGTACTAAAATCTACTGTAATGCTCTCCCCAAACTGTCCCAACCTGGATAAGCACTGGGTCTTTTTCATGTACTAGTCATCTAACATCTATGCAGAGATGAATTATAGTCAGTTTTGTTCCTGTTACTAAAAATATGTATTTTATTGTCAAACTGTGTCTAGGATTACTATTACCATATCAACTATTTCTTTTGAATGTATTGTTCTCACTGTGTGAAGCTTTACCTGATGTGATTTGTAAATATCTTTTGTTCATAATACAATTTCTATAAGGCTGTCAAACTATTCTTGCACGTATTTTTTTTCTCTATGTGGAGCTTTTCTCCCCAGGCCTCTGCTGAAAATGGGTACTTCCCAGTCGGACATTCCCAGTAAAGAAATGTTAAATAAATAATTACAAATGTAGTGAAAGATTTGAAACATTCGGAGAATACATCTGCTCTAAGATGATGTCCCTGCTTACTTTAGCGGAAACATATCGGCATCAAGCAGGAATTCAAATCAAGCCAGAAGTAGATAAAAATCAGGCAGAAACTGAATGTGCCAAAACAAAAGTATAAGGTGAAGGAACAGAGGAGAAGCAAGAAATGTGAAAAATGCATAAATATAATCGCAAGTACAGAAAACAATTGAAACAACCTCATGTTAAATCAAGATTGAATGCAGGAATGGTTAAAGGAGAGGTGAATTTAAACCAAAAGGTTAAAATTGGTGGCACTATATAGTGGACTCCGTACACCTGGTTTACAAAGTCCACTGAACATGTAGAAGAAACTGACAAATGTAGGTTTTGTAAATCAGAATTGGAAACAGTCACACATGTTTTTGCTGGTTGTGATATACTAATGGCAGAAGGACTGTATACTGAAAGGCATAATAATGTGGCAAAACTGTTGCATTGGGGATTGTGCAAACATTATGCTAATGAAGTAATGAAAAACACTGGAAACATGAGCCACAAAGCATTATCGAAAATGATGAAGTTTAAATCACATGGGATCACTCATTGCCATCAGTTCATAAAATAGATATGAGTAAACCAGATATAGTAGTCCTTGAAAAGTAACACTGATCAATGAAATTACTACACACGGTGACTACAACATCTTATCTACAGAGAGACACAAAGTCATAAAATACCAGGATTTGCAGGCAGAAATGAGGACAATGTGGAAGAAGGATACCCAAACAATTCTAATAGTAGTAGGAGCAACAAGTCTTATAAAAAAAGAATTTACAATCGTACTTTGTTACCGATATGCAGGAGTCATTACTGGGCACAATGTGGGTGCTGCAAAGTGCACATCTGGCTAATAAAGATTTAAAGAATACTAATTTCATGAACTTTGACTTACGAATGGGGTCCAGTCCAGTCATGGTATTAGAAAGCAAAACACTTGGAGAAATTAAAAAGTAATGTTAGAACACACTTGTTATTTCCCTGCTAGTAACCGGTGGGGTACAATGATTTTACCTCTAGGCAATTTAGTACAATGCAGGCAATTGCATTATCTGCCTTTCTTCCAAGTAGGCCACCACAAAAAGTTAGAATGGTGAGGGGAAAACAAATACAGAGAGTGTAGTGGAAAGATGCATACAAACCACCAGAACCTCCTATTAGAGGGTACTGGCAAAGTTAACCAAAATCGTCTAAAAAAGACGAATCAAAAAGTGTCAAGGTCTACCCTCCAGTCGCAGACCTTGGCCTCAGTGTCAACCCTGCTTCCCCTTCAGGGGAAGGGAAGAAAACCCCCGTCCGGAGAAGCAGGGCTGAGACTGAGACAGGACAAATGTCCTCCAGCTTTTAAAATAAACTGGCCTTCAGGCCATTACTAGCAGCAAAAAGGGAAAGTTGAGAGAAAGAAAAAAAGGTTATGAATGAAGGTAACAGGGCAGCTCTATATGTATTCCTTAAGCTAGAAAGATCATTAAATGGTCCTATGACACCATGTGGCTCACCACTAGCCAGAAAAGGCTATGAGGTGGGCAACCCTCACTTCAGCACCATCATAAACATTCACAATGACTAAGGTATACTCTAGTTAATTACACTGAATCACCATATCAAAGTTACTGGAGCTGTTTCATAGTTCAAAAACTGTATATTGGCTGTCATGTTTGTGGTGCTGTTGATATATTCACAGTGCTTCACTGTGTGACATTTTGTCTAGTTTATACACAGTTGAGTTCAAGACAGAGTAAGAAGGGAGTATGGCTTGCATCCATGATTTTCTTTAGTGTACATTTTCCTTATATACGCTTTTGTATGGATGTTATTTTACAATACATGGCCAATTAAATGTTCATTGATTTGTGTCCAGGGGATTTGTGATTCAGTTTGAGTCCTGATGTCTCTGCAGTTAGACTAGGACTGTGTGCAAATGCTGTCACACACTGCAACACTGCTCTTCCATGACTTTCATCATGAGGAGTGGCCATCTGTCCTGAGGGGGTAGCAGGAAACAGTATGCACTCTGTCCACAATCATTCCTATAGTTTTTACATCAGCCATAGTGTGCTGCTAAAACAGCCTAGGGAATGAAAAAGGAGACAATGTATAAAATGTCCTCTACTTGTGGTATTATTTGTTAATCAATACCTTTGTACAAGTGACTTAACAGAAGTTGAAGCCACATGCACTCTAAGAAATTTAAAACCAGGGCATGGCTCACTTTTTAGCCCTAACTTAGTTGGCACGTCACTTGCACACAAACACACTCTTGCACAATATGAACACCCTTCATGAAGAGCAGTAGAGAAACCATGATTTTTTACTACATTAATGTTGAACATTTGTAATCGGGCACTTGCATCAAGAGATTTATTCAAGAGAATAATTGGCAAAGCTGCCTTCTAAAGTACAGGAAAGCATCTGCTGCATTCTTTTAGAAAGCACAGTCAGTTTTTAGGGCATATGGTAAAGATGAAGTAACTACCAGTGAAATTTCATGCTATTCTTATACTTAAGGTCATGAGTAGGAGCTAGAGCCTCCTGCCCTAGTAGGACATGGATAAAAGCTATCAAAATCTTCTCTCGTCAGGGCACCAACTATTGCAGAATACATACACTCACACTACCTATAGGCAGTAGCAACATCTTGGCAATTCAAATTCCCATGATAACCTATCTTTAAAGGAATCTTGCATACTCCAAGTAAACTTATTCATATTTCTTTCTCAGTTAAAAACATGTCATGCACAGGTTTCAGATAACATCTTAGAATTGAGTTTTCAGAGCATATTACCTGTTAGCATGGTTGCCAAGATCATCATCTTTTGAAGGTCCCATACCATTCAGAAAGGAAAATACACATTTTAAGAGAAGAAAAAGAAATGCATATTTCAGAAGAAAAACTTATAAATGGAAATGAGAGAATTTAACATTCCACAAACACCCAACAGCAAATAAACTTCTGAAAAGCTAGTTACTCTTTAAAACTGGGAAAGAAACTCAAAGCTATGAAGAGTTATCAAAAGCCAAATAAATCCAAACAGAAAGCAAAGCATAAAAACAGCAAAATTTCTTAACGGTGGTATAAGTTAACTTATCTTCACACACAATACTTTATTCAGAGCCTAGAAAAGAAAGGCAGAAATTCTAACAAACTAAAACACAAGACATAAACTACTTACTTAGCTTGGGATTATAGTAGAAAAAAATCAAGCACACTTTTATTCACTCAAAGTATGCCTCTACCAGCTGACCTTAATATATCAAATGTTTGTAGGCTTCTAAACCAATAAGCATTCTGCTTCACTCCTCAGGTGAGGAGCAGCCTTACCTCCAGTCAGGTGGTATCCCAAAGTCTCCACCTACTATAGAAGCAGTAGTAGTGTAGAGCACTATACTGTTTAAGCTTGCTTTTGTAAGAAACATTACTGTTTTCTCAAATTCATCAGCACAGGCTGCTGATTAAACATCATGTCAGACTCTAAGATGAAATCCCAGAGTAAGATCTTTATTTCAGTTGATGTTCCTTGGGGAATTGAATCATAAAGCATATTTTACATATGGGCCATTGCCTGGAGGTATTGGGAACCATAGCCTATAGCCACACTGAAATAAAGATAGCACCTGCTGAACTGGGAAGTAGGTACATGAATCACAAAAACTGTCAATTTATCAACTGTCAGGTGGTGAGTAATGCACAGGTTATCATCTACATTGTGTGCACAGGATAGCCAGCAATTTTTCAGCACCCCCACCTATGGCTCTCATGTGACCTTGGATCTATATTATATGTTCAAAATCTGAAAACTTAGAATCTCATATGAATGACTCCATATGAGCAAATTTTTCAAACATCGAACATAAAATATAAACAAACTAAAAATAAAAAACCTACCTGAACACTCTATGTAGCGGGGCAAGCTCCCCTGCACCCCCACACCCCCGATACTTAAATATACCAACTCCGAGATCGCACTATATTGAAGCAAAATATTCCCTATGGTGATCTCCGTTGTAACATTTGATGCTTGAAAACTTCACTCATATGATTTTGATCATATGAGATTCGAAGTTTTCAAACTTCGAACTTATAATATAGACCCGTGACCTTTAGCAACTGTTTGCCAGGGGTAATTTCCCAGAGAGCATCAAGTGAGGGTGCCATATATTCCTTTAACCCTTGGCTCATGATGTCAGTGAGAAATGCGTATAACTCAACAGTCACAACCATGCCAACTCACAAACCAGAAATATCATACAGAATGCGCCTTGGCTGCTGAAGGCATAATTCCACTTTATGAATACATCTGGCACAACCCTGAAGAGTGATAATGTCATTTGGACCAAAATTCTAGAAGATTGTGACATGTTACATAAAGCAATAATGAGAAAACAGATACAGGAGGATGTTCTTCGTGTTTCACTGTTGCAGTCATTACATTTGTGGTAATCTGCTGGCAAGTTGCCCTCAGTCGGCCTGATTAACAAAGTCTTGGGTCCTGCGTCAGTTGCTGTCCCTTCGTCCATGTTGTCAGGTCATCAGGGGTATAAAACATGCAGCCAATGCCATTACATCAGTCTTTCTTGCCGCGCGGTGCCCGAAGCAGAAGCAGTTCGCAAGTGCCGGTCGGCCGACTCCTGAAATTTTCGTTTTCGAGTTTCAGAACTGAAGTCTTCAACTAAAAGCTAAGTACTCCTTTGGGGAAACTTTTTCTTGCTCCTTACCGATGTCAGTAAAAGTTAATAATTATATTACTTGTGGGAAGCAAATACCTCATAAGGATTTTCATTTGTACTGTATTCCTTGCCTAGGCCCTGATCATAACATACCTTGCTGTCAGTTTTGTGCTAAATTTAATCAACACACTATTAAACGTCGGTATATTTTTGCTTCAAAATATTTTGGCTTACGATTTAATTATCCAGAAATGTCATCGGTTAGCAATCCGACTACCAGAATACCTAAAAAATGCAAAGAAAAAGAAAGAGACAGGCCGTCGAGGTCCACAACTGATGACAATGCTTCTCCTAAGCCAGTCGCCAGTTCGCCGCTACTCAGTGAGGCACTTTTGCAGCCCCTGATACCTGCTACTTTTTATTCGTAGGCCTCTACTGAGACCCATTCAAAGTCTCGAGATGCTTCAATTATGGAACACGCGGATGTCCCTACCTTAGATGGGTCCGGAGCCGCTGTGCAGGCACTGGCTTCTGAGGGTGTTTTCAGGCCTACAGATTTGTATATTAGACCGATGCCATATTCAAAACTAAGGCCAAAATCTAAAAAACTGACACCTGGGCCACATGTGTAGGTCCCTATGTCTAAAAAACAAATGATCAAAATGGCTGAAGGTTTAATTACTCTGATCAGGGGTAGTCAACCTCCTTCTTCCAAGAGGCTTACACAAGACATTGATTATGAAACTTCTGAACAGGATTCTATTTCTTCTGATTCTTCTAATGAACAGGATTTGTCTATACCTACTTATGAGGACTCTGATGCAGAAGATTCCACTCCTTCTGCTTCTCCCCTGTGGATTTAGCTTTTGGAGAAACTTTACATACCTTAAGGGAACATTTACAATGGGAAAGTCAGGATTTCTCTGAATTTAAAAAGAGACTTAGGGATTTTCTTCTTCTTCCTCAGCATAGGTCTTTGGCGATGCCTCCTGTTCTAGACATTGTTGATTATGTTTTTTTCAGAAGCTAGTATGGCTCCTGATTCTCTGCCTCCAGCTTCTTGAAAGCCAGACAGATACTACAGGGATCCTGATTCTGACAAATTCCTTTTCAAGAATTCTATTGCAGATCCTGAAACCATTTCTCAGGGTCCCAAGGGCATTAAGGCCTCTACTGCTAAAAATCCTACCCTTTCAGATAGAGATTCCAGGGCGCTGGATAGATGGGGAAGAAGGTTTTCACTTCTGCAACCTTGGCAATCAGAGCTTTAAACTGTCAATTTCATATGCTTAAATACCAACAGCATATTATGGGTTGGTTTAAACAGAAAATTATGTTAATTGCTGACTGTGTGGAAAATAAGGATTTACAGGATTTATTGCATTCAGCTGAACAAGTTGGAAAACATACTTTACAATGTGGTTTTGATTCTTTTGAGGCCTCTTGCAGGGCTGCTGTAACTGGGTCTGTGCTAAGAAGGCATGCTTGGCTCAAAGAGCAAACGCTGCCTGATCATGTTAAAGCAAAGTTGTTGGATGCTCCTTTAAAACAGGACCGTCTCTTTGGTTCACCAAACATTACCATTTGCCTTTCTTCTCTAAATCTAGAGCTGGCTTTGCCACTGCTGTCCTGCAGGGCCTAATAGCTGGTCCTAATGCTGTATAAATCCATCCTCCCAACCATAGCTTTGGGAATCTACCCAAATGTAATGACTGCAACAGTGAAACATGAAGAACATAGTACAGTTGTGTACACTTACCATAAATGTAGATGTTCGAGTGCATTCACTGTTGCAGTCTTGGTTACCCTCCCTCCAGCCCCCTGCTTTTTCTCTTACTATACCTCTACTTTTCTTACTATGCTTAAAAGCCTTTTTGGTGTATTTGCTTGTGTTTGGAGGTATATTTCTTGTGGTTTTAATTATATATATCTATATATTTTGCTCCCCATTTTGGGGGCACCTGACATCTGGGGCAAGAAAAACTGATGTATTGGCTGCATGTTTTATACCCCTGATGACCTGACGTTATAGAAGAAGGGACAGCAACTGACGCAGGACCCAATACTTTGCTAATCAAGCTGACTGAGGGCAACCTGCCAGCAGATTACCCCAAATGTAATGACTGCAACATTGAATACACTCGAACATCTACATTTATGGTAAGTGTACACAACTGTACTTTGTCGTTGGTAGTGGCCAGAAACTGTAGTTCCTAGCACCGCAGGCAGGTGCAGCTAAGGCAAATGAGGAGTGAAAGTAGTAGGAACAAGCAGCAGTGGATGACAATGCTGGTTGAAAGAAGGTGCCATGCACCATGATACTGATTAAAAGGCAGAACTCTGCGGGACTGCTTTTCATGCTCAAAAGCCGAATACTCGAACATGCATAGGTTGGCCACTGTTTACATTAGAAAGATACATCCCATATCACAATATTAAAGAGCCAGGGCAATTTTATTTCAATTTCTGAAGATAGGGAGAAACCATTTGTACACAAGTACAACTAAGGAGATGCATAAGTAACAATGAGACATCATAACATACAACAGACTGTACTGACTCAAGGATAGGATTGGCCCACATCATGGTAATAGCATGTAACTTCCCTCTCTAGCCATAATGTGTATGATAACAATTTTACACTGAAAAGGTTGGTCACAAATTGTAGTGTAGCAAATAACTTTTAAATGATTGCCATGTAAACACAGCAAGATATTATTGTAGAGAAGTTAGTTGTTGCATTTGAAGTATTATTTGTGACTCTGATTTATGGCTGTAGGTGAGGTGTAATAGTGGCCTACAAACTTACAATCTGTGAAATAATTATGTGAGGTTGGTGAATTTATATACATCCTTCATTGCTAGCAATGGTCATAATAGCTGTAACCATAGGAAGTTGTATTTATTATAGAGAATATCATTTCATGAAAGCAGGGACTGAGGTTTTCAGTATTCCAAACAATAAAGTAGCATTAAATGGTTGCAATGTTACTTTTTTATGCCATTGCACCCCCCATTTAACCATCCACATCTTTTCTATTTTAATCTCTATGCTGTCCATTTTGTTTGTGTTATTATTTAAAAAAAATACATAAACACATATGAACATAAATGACTTACAAAACATTTTTCCAATTATTCAAAAATATCCATTGCATGCTGTTTGCCTCATACCTCCCATCCTGGAAAACATCAAAAATCTTGACAAGGCCCATGAAAAATAGGTACAAATCTGTACGCTGATTAACATCTAATTTCTATACATAATTACGTAACCCCGCCCACCCCAATGGAATTGTGGGATATCAACTTTCTAATGCAAACTGAAGAACAGACAACCAAAATATGGCACCACTGACCTCCTGCAGCCATTCCAATGTCCCAATACCTGGGGATTTTGCCTCATTTACCATAAACACTAATGTGTGCATACTGCTTTACTGCTACAATAATTATTTGGATTTTATTTTGATATCTGCTAAACAAAGCAATACTGTCTCAATGAAAATAGACTTGGCAAATCATCGGCCCCTTGCACACAAAACAAGAAACATATATGTGTTCTTTTATTTTCTTTTCTTTGATGCACCTTCCTGACTTTAAGTTATATTCCTTGTATAATATGTATAATACAACACACTTGTTAGGGCGCATTTTAAATTTATTGTTTGAACATTTTTCCAGTAGGCTGTACTGTAGGCAATGAAACAAAATGCAAGAACCAATAATGACAAAACTGTCCAATTCAGAACATTTCCATCATAAAAGTCTAGTTCCACACCCACACTATAAATAGAATGACAGTATTGT
This sequence comes from Protopterus annectens, assembly GCF_019279795.1. Classification (NCBI taxonomy): domain Eukaryota; kingdom Metazoa; phylum Chordata; order Ceratodontiformes; family Protopteridae; genus Protopterus; species Protopterus annectens. The sequence continues at coordinate 687,760,214 of NC_056750.1, forward strand.
AAGCCATAGGCACAGCTTCTTACACTTATTTTCAAGTTTAGTTTTTTTTGGGGGGGGGGTGCAAAAGGTTAAAAACCAGGAACACATTTTAAAAATTGCTTGTATAATTTTGGAAACTTGCTAGAATAAACTGTTGTTACCACCATGCATGTCACTGGCAAGACTTGAACCTAGGAACCTATGCACTATACTCAGAGCAACATACCACTATGCCAAATCAGCAGTTTCCTAAATGATAGAAAAATATAAGTCTATATGGCTGGTAATGGACTGTTTTTCACTCCCCCCACCCCTTATCTGCATGAATAAGTATTATTCATATACTAAGGGTATGCTGTTCTCAAAACCTAATATTGGGACGTTTGTCCTATTACTGTCCATATATTTAAATGGTTCAATGCTAACATACCTTGTTGAATTTCCATTGTTGTTGGCCTGTTGCCATAAATGTTACTGGCATGCTGTAGAATAATGACTGTTATTCTATTTTTGCATGTGTGCTGTTTGCCATGCAATTTCCCCAATTCTATTGTTCTGGGTTAACTGGAACACCCATGCATGCTGTTATAACTAATGTTGAAATATTTTGCTCATGACTAACCAGTACACCTTGAAAAACCTTAACACCATAGCATGTTTGGTAGGCAGATCCCAGCGGATTCGCCTGTCCTGCCTCATTTGGATGCGGCGCCAAGTCCAAACACATTTTTGACCCAACATCGAACTGCCTCCTCCACTGGTCCTGCGCCACACTCAGATAGAACCATATCAGGGGATGGGGCCAACCCCCCTGGGAATGGACACAGAGAGGACTCTGTCACCTGATATCAGTTCTGAGGTGTCACCTGACACCAGTTCCGAGGTGTCACCAAGGTATGGTGCACAGGGTCATCCAGAGGCACTTGGATGTAAGCCTGCACCAGATTGAGGGCAGAATGGTGCCCCTTGAAAGGCAGGCTGAACCCGTCATTCAGCCCCCAGCAGAGCCACGTTTGGGGCCATGAAGGGGCAGTGGTGACTGCCTATGGGTGGGGACTTTAGTCCCTCTGTTTCCATTTAGGGGCATCTGGCCCTCCAATTCCCAACCACCCTCCTCATCCAAGGTGTTTATCTTCCTCATGTGTCATACACTGCCCCATCTGCTGTCTTGTTTGTCTGCAAAAGCAACCTCTCCTACCCAACTTACCTCCCCAAATGTACCTACAACCCTTCCTCAACATCCCACTCTCACCTTAGATAAAAAAGGGGGCATATGTTCCCACAAAAATAATCTTGTCCAATACATAGCACTCCATTTTGCCCCATGTACTCTTCCATAAATCAATCATCCCATCAATTAAGCAACAAACGTATGTCCCCCACACACCTCCCTGTGGTATATGAGGCTCCAAATTGTCCACATTATTCACAGATGAGAGCTATGGTCCTTTCCTACACCTGTCGTGCACATCCCTAGCTGCCTTTCATAATGTATTTCCCCTGCTTGTTCCTGTTTCATCACTTTCCTATCACCTCTTTTTTTTTTTTTTTGGAATTGACACGGGTTTTAGTGGGAGTAGGCACTGCTAAGCAAAGCTATGCATCTCTTGGCACCACTTAACATCATGCAAAATGACGCAAACCCACTTAAACTTGCTTAAAACTGCTTTAATCACTCTAGCTAGCTTCCCAGCAACAAAATAACCAGCCCTAGCAGGTTTCAAACCCAGAACAAGGTGCACTACAGTCATAGAAAGATACCAATGCACCAAATTTGCTGTGAGAATTTCTCATGCTTTTGTAAATATATCATGCATTACAGTCATTTAACATTACTGAAAACAAAAGTCCCTACCGGCAGGTATTGAACCCAGGATGCTATGCATTAGAGTCAAAGCAACACATCACAATGCCAAATCAACTACGGGAATTAGCATTGCTTTTGTAAATATATCATGCATCACAGTCATTTAGCTTTAGGGGGAAAAAAAAGTCATCACTGCTAAGGTTTGAACCCAGAATCCTGTGAACTCAAATCAGAGAAATGTACCACTACACCATATCTTCTGTGAAAATTGCAAATGCTTTTGAAAATATATCATGCATTACAGTCATTTAACATTAGTGAAAACAAAAGTCCCTACTGGCAGGCATTGAACCCAGGACGCTATGCATTAGAGTCAGAGCAACACATCACAATGCCAAATCAACTACCGGAATTAACAATGCTTTTGTAAATATTACAGTCATTTTACATTAGGGAAAACAAATTATCACTGCTAGCTCTTGAACCCAGAAACCTGGGCAGTTGACTCAGAGCAATGTACCACTACACCATATCTCCTGGGAAAATAATGAATGCTTTTGTAAATATATCATGCATTGCAGTCAGTTAACATTAGGGGAAAAAAGTCATCACTGGACATATGTGTCACCTCCAGGTATCTGCAGGTAATACTGTCTGATGGGGATGAGGAGACACAGTTAAGGTGTACCTAGCTGTCTGAATGAAAAGACATATCTGGACAACAGAGTTGTATACAAATGTAGGAGCATGCCCAGTAAGACATTCAATAGTAAGAGCTGGACTCCATTCCAGAGGTAGCTGAAGTCTGGTCTAGAATTTTGTGTGCTAAAGCTGAATGGCTGATGAAGCTGTGTAAATAGTCCAGCACCTCAGTGATATACTGTGTGAGAAATCTCCTGGCTTTGTGTTATCCTTATTAACTGAGTCATATCTTGGTGTGGGTACAGAGGGAATTGGACTGAGCAAAGTTTTCAATAATATGTGTGGCATATTCTACATAGCACCGTTGTTTCCTGGTATTTGAGTGGCAGATCAGTATAGAGTTACATCAGGGAGCACTGACAGACATTTGTTTACTGACCCCATACATTGCGGGGAACTAGGGTACAGCATAAAATGTTCTGGTGTGCACATTCTATCTTTGTCTGGCTGGTGGTTCTCCTCCCTTTATATGTCTCTCTTTGTCCTTCTGTAGTGCAGTCATGGCCTTTGTCCACAGTTGCTGCTGTTATGTATTTGTATTTATGGTGTGAGTGGGGTAGAAGTTGTAACATTACACACAGTGTTACAGACCTCACACCTCTGGATGTACCCATTTAGAGGGTTTTGCACCATTGTGCCCCATAGATCTACTGTGGTCCTCAGACGGTTTGTGTTGCACTGTTATTGTCAGGCTACAGATTGGTCATAGCTGTCAGATTCTTACAGACGGACATCTGGACAGACCCATATATAACAGTCAGACATGGGCCCAGACAATGGCAGGCTTTTAATATTGCTTTTCCAAACTTACACGGTTGGTAGAGCGGTTTTGTATTAGCTTGCAATTACTTTTGGGGATGACATCTGTATATCTACTGTCTGACATTGCTGTTTTCACATCAACCTTTATTGGTCTGCCAATAGTTTGTCACGCAAATGCAATGTTATGACAAGCAGAACAGATATATGAGGCATACATGTGGGCATTCTGTGACACCCTGTCATTTCATGGGTATGGATGGTGCCCACTTGTTGTCAGTACTGACATAGTGACATGGCAGCCAACTTCTCACAACCTGCTGTTGTAGTATGCACTGTGTAGGTTACTCAGACCTCTGTATTGTTCATATGTGTGGCCCCCTATCCCTCCATTGTGCAGTTTTCCTGCAGTAATAAGTATTGCCTTCTGGACAGTGTGTACAAATCCTACTATACCTCTCAACTACACATTTGCATAGACTGTCCAAATGTTTGCTTACCATTCAGAGAGTTAATGCAACTGTAAGACCTGCTGTGATATCACTCTGTAAGTGTGTAATAGGAATATTTCATCATTGTCTCTATTTGTGGTCCTTTGCCACATATTTCTTTATGGCTTTGTATAACTGACTTGCTGGGAGAGGCTGAGAGGTGTGTATGGGACTCTAACATTGACATCCATGCATGTGATCTATGACCTCACAGTTTGTTAGTCCCCTACATATACTGCAGTGGTTTTGTCACCTAGGGGACTACTGCATATTCTAGGGAAGTCAATATTTTTGGACATTTGTCCTGTTCTCCCAAACAGCTGTCAGTATGCTGCTATCCCAGTAGGCCACACCATTCCTTTGCATACATGCAGTGATACCATAGATATGCTACCACAACATGCTACTCCATTCATTAGTTGGTAAGAAAAGTGACTTACCTTAGGCCTGCAGCAGTTGTGAGGACAGTGCTTCAGGGCTGACTCAGATGAATGCAGTACACAGTTTATACATGGTAAGGTACAGATAGTGTGATGTGTGTGTCATCCTTTTCACTGTGTGTGTGAGTTGGAGAGAGGTTTCAGTCCCTGGGTCCCTAGGGTGCCTGGGTATGTGCTGTATGTTGCCTCATTGCCAAGGGCCGGGCATATTGGGCATGCCTACATCTGCCTACAGAGACAGGCTGAGGTGGTGATTCCTGTGAGTCCCCCTGTTCCTGTGGGGACCTTGGCAATGGTTGGGGACTGTGTCCCCCTTCCCTGTGATGTTCCTGCCACAGCTGTTTCCACAGGATCATATTGCGTAGCATAGCACACAATTTGTGTGCACATGTAGCTGAAAAGTACTGCAGGGCTCCACCAGATATCTCAAGGCAGCATAACCGTGACTTGAGCAGCCCAAACATATGCTCTACAATGTTCCTAGTGTGGGTATGTGCCTGATTATGGTGGTTTACTGTGTGTGTGTGTGTGTGTGTGTGTGTGTGTGTGTGTGTGTGTGTGTGTGTGTGTATGTGTGTATAGCCAGAATCCCCCACTAGATGGCCATATTTATTTATTTATTTTATTTTTATTTTACATTTGTTAACAGGGAATGTCCGACTGGAGCAAGGTCCATTTACAGTAGAGGCCCGAGGAGAAAAGCTCCACATTAAACAAATACAGTGGTAGATATATATAAACAATCATGATATATATAAACAAAGGATATATAATACAACGCAATTAAAAATATATATATATATATATATATATATATATATATATATATATATATATATATATGCAATAGTTTGTTCTATGCAAGCTTATGCAGTCATAGTTTACACATAGTTGAAATTGGATAGGAGTATTTTGGAGAGAAATACTCCCTATTTCCTTATGCAGTGAAAGAGGTATTTCACAAGAGATAATATATAAATACAAAACATAATGGTTTGTGTACAAGCTCCTCATGGGAGTAATTTAATTACAGTATTGTAGGTATCGTAAAGAGTGAGAATACTGGGTAGTAAGTGTGAGGGGGGGGTGCATCTAAGTGATGCAAGGACATAGCCAGCACTGTGCGAGGTGCGACTTGAGTAATTTTTTGTATAGCAATATAGATGGAGCTGATGTGATATTCTGGGGGAGGCTGTTCCTTTTCTTGGTGATGGAATAAGAGAAAAGAGCTTTTCCTGCAGTATTGTTAGGTTTAGATACACAGAGTAGGGTTTTGTTGGATGACCGCAGGTAACGGTTTGTTATGTATTGGTTTAGTAGTTGATTTAAGGCTGGGGCTTTGTGGGGATTTTTTTACTATGTTGTAGGTGAGGACTAGTTGGTGATAACTAATTAATTGTGGGAGTTCTAACCACTGTAGCTCTTTTAGGGCAAGACAGTGATGGATTCTAAATGTGGAGTTATTTGTGAATTTTGCTATTTTGTTGTAACATGAGTCTAGTTTGTCCATGTCTGTTTTCCTGATGTGGGTTAGTATTGGGGAATCATACAATAGAGTAGACAGTAGGTGTGTTTGGGCTAGGGTGATTCGTGCCTGATCTGATAGCAACTGTTTGTGTTTGTATAGAGTTCCTAGCTATTTATGTACCTTTTTAATGGTTTGAGAGAGATGGACATCAAAGTGAAGATCCTTATAACACCAAGGAGCTTAGTATGGGGTGAGGGAGAGATTGTTGTGCCATTTTTGGAGGTGATAGTGAAGGAGGTAGGTATGGTCCTGGATTTATTGGGGTTAAAGAAAAGTAATTTTGTCTTATTGGGGTTTAGAATAAGTTGGATATCAGTAATCCATTTCTCGATGGAACAGAAGGATTCTTGGGTAAGGTTTTAAAGGGTCACTATGGATGGGGCTGAGCAGATTAAGGTGGAGTCATCTGCGTACTGTATGAGTGATGCTTGCAGAGTGGAGATATGTAGTTTATTGGTGAAAATTGTGAATAGTAGTTAACATGTTAACACAACACGCTCTATGCTTTACTGGGTGCTTTTTTTTCCACTGCTGTATTTGTGGGATACTGACATCATCAGACTTGCCAAAGAGTAATTTACCTCTTTTAATGTGTTTTGCCAGTCTCCAAAAAGAGCACTCCTCTCAAAGAAAATTACCACATACTTACCAATTGCAGGAATCAAACCCCCACCTAACTATGTTATGATACTAAAGAAATACACATTATCACAACGCACTATATGCTTTAATGGGGAATTCAGTTTCCACTGCTGTATTTGTGGGATACTGACATCATCAGACTTGCCAAAGAGGAATTTACCTCTTTTGATGTGTTTTACCAGTCTCCAAAAAGAGCACTCTTCTCTAAGGAAATCTCACACACACTCAATTGGAAGATTCAAACCCCTACCTAACTATGTTGTAATACTAAAAGATGCATGTTAATACAACACGCTATATGCTTTATGGGGTGTTTACATTTCCACTGCTGTATTCGTGGGATACTGACATCATCAGACTTGCCAAAGAGGAATTTACCTCTTTTAATATGTTTTCCCTGTCTTCAAAATGGGCACTCCACTCATACGAAAACACACACATTCACCCCCACACACACTCAGCAATTGCAGGATTCAAACCCCTACCTAACTATGTTATGACATTAGAGAAAAATGCATTAACACAATGTGCTATACGCTGTATTGGGGAATTTGGTTTCCACTGCTGTATTTGTGAGACACTGACATCATTAGACTTGCCTAAGTGGAATCTGTTTCTTTTAATGTGTTCCTAGTCTCCAAAACGGCATTCCTCTCAACGGAAATCACACACACACACTCTGCAATTGCAGGATTCAAACACCTACCTAACTATGTTATAATACTCAAAAGATACACGGTAACACAACGCTCTATATGCTTTACGGGGGGACTTTCATTTCCACTGCTGTATTTGTGGGATACTGACATCATCAGACTTGCCAAAGAGGAATTTACCTATTTTAATGTGTTTTCCAAGTCTCCAAAATAGGAACTCGCTCAGCAATTGCAAGATTCAAATCCTACCTAATTATGTTATGATACTAAAGAGACACGAATTAACACAATGTGCTATATGCTTTAATGGGTGCATTTATTTCTACTGCTGTATTTGTGGGATACTGATATCATCAGATTTGCCAAAGAGGAATTTACATCTTTTAATGTGTTTTCCCAGTCTCCAAAAAGGGCACTTCTCTCAAAGGAAAGGACACACACACTTCGTAATTACAGGATTCAAACCCTTACCTAAGTATGTTATGATATTAGAGAGATACACACTACCACAACGCGCTATGTGCTTTATTGGGGTGTCCAATTTCCACTGCTGTATTTGTGGGATACTGACACCATCAGACTTGCCAAAGTGGAATCTAATTATTTTAATATGTTCCTAGTCTCCAAAAAGGGCACTCTTGTCAAAGGAAGTCACACACACAAAGCAATTGCAGGATTCAAACTCCTACGTAACTATTTTATAATACTAGAAAGATATACAACACGCTATATGCTTGATTGGGTGTTTTCATTTCCACTGCTGTATTTGTGGGATACTGACATCATCAGACTTGCCAAAGAGGAACCTCTTTTAATGTGTTTTCCCAGTCTCCAAAAAGGACACTCCTCTCAAAGGAAATCACACACACACTCAGCAATTGCAGGATCCAAATCCCTACCTAACTATGTTATAATATTAGAAAGATACACGTTAACACAACACGCTCTATGCTTTACTGGGTGCTTTTTTCCACTGCTGTATTTGTGGGACACTGACATCATCATACTTGCCAAAGAGGAATTTACCTCTTTTAATGTGTTTTACCAGTCTCCAAAAAGGGCACTCCTCTCGAAGAAAATTACACACATACTTAGCAATTGCAGGAATCAAACGCCCACCTAACTATGTTATGATACTAGAGAAATACGCATTATCACAATGCACTATATGCTTTAATGGGGAATTCAGTTTCCACTGCTGTATTTGTGGGATACTGACATCATCAGACTTGCCAAAGAGGAATTTACCTCTTTTGATGTGTTTTCCCAGTCTCCAAAGAGGGCACTCTACTCTAAGGAAATCTCACACACACTCAATTGGAAGATTCAAACCCCTACCTAACTATGTTGTAATACTAAAACGATGCATGTTAATACAACGCGCTATATGCTTTATGGGGTGTTTACATTTCCACTGCTGTATTTGTGGGATACTGACATCATCAGACTTGCCAAAGAGGAATTTACCTCTTTTAATATGTTTTCCCTGTCTTCAAAATGGGCACTCCACTCAAAAGAAAACACACACATCCACCCCCTCACACAGTCAGCAATTGCAGGATTCAACCCCCTACCTAACTATGTTATGACATTAGAGAAATATGCATTAACACAACGTGCTATACGTTGTATTGGGGAATTCGGTTTCCACTGCTGTATTTGTGGGATACTGACATCATCAGACTTGTCAAAGAAGAATTTACCTCTTTTAATGTGTTTTCCCAGTCCCAAAAAAGGGCACTACTCTCAAAGGAAATCTCACACACACTCAACAATTGCAGGATTCAAACCCCTACCTAACTATGTTATAATACTAGAAAAAAACACATTAACACAACACGCTATGTGTTTTATTGGGTGCTTATATTTCCACTGCTGTATTTGTGGGATACTGACATCATCAGACTTGTCTAACAGGAATTTACCTCTTTTAATGTGTTTTAATGTGTTTTCCCAGTCGTCCAAATGAGGACTCTTCTCAAAGGAAATCACACACACACCCCACACAAACACACTCAGCAATTGCAAGATTCAACCCCCTACTTAACTATGTTATGATACTAAAAAGACACGCATTAACATGACGCGCTATATGCTTTTTCTCCAAAAAGGGCACACACAGTTAGCATTTGCAGGATTCAAACCCCTATCTATCTATATTTTAGTACTCAAAAGATACACGTTAACACAATGCGCTATATGCCTTATGGGGTGTTTGTATTTCCACTGCTGTATTTGTGGGATACTGACATCATCAGACTTGCCAAAGATGAATTTACCTCTTTTAATGTGTTTTTCCAGTCATCTAAAAATGGTGGTACTCTGAAAGGTAATTACACACACACTTAGCAATTGCAGGAATCAAACCACCACTTAACTACGTTATAATACTAGAGAAATATGCATTACCACAACGCACTATATGCTTTACAGAGGAATTTAGTTTCCACTGCTGTATTTGTGGGATATTGACATCATCAGACTTGCCAAAGTGTAATCTAATTCTTTTAATGTGTTCCTAGTCTCCAAAAAGGGCACTCCTCTCAAAATAAGTCACACACACGCATACACCCCCACAACAATTGGAGAATTCAAACCCTACCTAACTATGTTATAATACTAGAAAGATACATGTTAACAGAATGCGCTATATGCTTTAGTGGGTGTTTTTATTTCCACTGCTGTATTTGTGGGATACTGACATCATCAGACTTGCCAAAGAGGAATTTACCTATTTTAATGTGTTTTCCCAGTCTCCAAAATGGGAACTCCTATCAAAAGCAATCAGACACACGCTCAGCAATTGCAAGATTCAAACCCCTACCTAACTATGTCATGATACTAAAGAGACACACATTAACACAATGTGCTATATGCTTAAACGGGTGTTTTTATTTCTACTGCTGTATTTGTGGGATACTGATATCATCAGATTTGCCAAAGAGGAATTTACATCTTTTAATGTGTTTTCCCAGTCTCCAAAAAGGACACTCCTCTCAAAGGAAATCACACACACACTCAGCAATTGCAGGATCCAAATCCCTACCTAACTATGTTATAATATTAGAAAGATACACGTTAACACAACACGCTCTATGCTTTACTGGGTGCTTTTTTTTCCACTGCTGTATTTGTGGGATACTGACATCATCAGACTTGCCAAAGAGGAATTTACCTCTTTTGATGTGTTTTACCAGTCTCCAAAAAGGGCACTCCTCTCAAAGAAAATTACACACATACTTAGCACTTTCAGGAATCAAACCCCCACCTAACTATGTTATGATACTACAGAAATACGCATTATCACAACACACTATATGCTTTAATGAGGAATTTAGTTTCCACTGCTGTATTTCTGGGATACTGACATCATCAGACTTGCCAAAGAGGAATTTACCTCTTTTAATATGTTTTCCCTGTCTTCAAAATGGGCACTCCACTCAAAAGAAAACACACACTTCCACCCCCTCACACACTCAACAATTGCAGGATTCAAACCCCTACCTAACTATGTTATAACATTGGAGAAATATGCATTAACACAATGTGCTATACGCTGTATTGGGGAATTCGGTTTCCACTGCTGTATTTGTGAGACACTGACATCATCAGACTTGCCTAAGTGGAATCTAATTCTTTTAATGTGTTCCTAGTCTCCAAATGGCACCCTTCTCAAAGGAAACCACACACACACACACACACACACACACACACATAGCAATTGCAGGATTCAAACCCCTACCTATGTTATAATACTAGAAAAATACACATTAACACGACACACTTTATATGCTTTATTGGGTGTTTTTCTTTCCACTGCTGTATTTGTGGGATACTGACATCATCAGACTTGCCAAAGAAGAATTTATCTCTTTTAATGTGTTTTCCCAGTCTCCAAAAAGGGCACTCCTCTCAAAGGAAATCTCACACACACTCAACATTTGCAGGATTCAAACCCCTACCTAACAATGTTATAATACTAGAAAAATACACATTAACACAACACGCCATGTGTTTTATTGGGTGTTTATATTTCCACTGCTGTATTTGTGGGATACTGACATCATCAGACGTGCCTAACAGGAATTTACCTCTTTTAATGTGTTTATCCAGTCATCTAAAAATGGTGGTACTCTGAAAGGTAATTACACACACACTTAGCAATTGCAGGAATCAAACCACCACTTAACTACGTTATAATACTAGAGAAATATGCATTACCACAATGCACTATATGCTTTACTGAGGAATTTAGTTTCCACTGCTGTATTTGTGGGATATTGACATCATCAGACTTGCCAAAGTGTAATCTAATTCTTTTAATGTGTTCCTAGTCTCCAAAAAGGGCACTCCTCTCAAAATAAGTCACACACACGCATACACCCCCACAACAATTGGAGAATTCAAACCCTACCTAACTATGTTATAATACTAGAAAGATACATGTTAACAGAATGCGCTATATGCTTTAGTGGGTGTTTTTATTTCCATTGCTGTATTTGTGGGATACTGACATCATCAGACTTGCCAAAGAGGAATTTACCTATTTTAATGTGTTTTCCCAGTCTCCAAAATGGGAACTCCTATCAAAAGCAATCAGACACACGCTCAGCAATTGCAAGATTCAAACCCCTACCTAATTATGTTATGATACTAAAGAGACACACATTAACACAATGTGCTATATGCTTAAACGGGTGTTTTTATTTCTACTGCTGTATTTGTGGGATACTGATATCATCAGATTTGCCAAAGAGGAATTTACATCTTTTAATGTGTTTTCCCAGTCTCCAAAAAGGGCACTCCTCTCAAAGAAAATTACACACATACTTAGCACTTGCAGGATCCAAATCCCTACCTAACTATGTTATAATATTAGAAAGATACACGTTAACACAACACGCTCTATGCTTTACTGGGTGCTTTTTTTTCCACTGCTGTATTTGTGGGATACTGACATCATCAGACTTGCCAAAGAGGAATTTACCTCTTTTAATGTGTTTTCCCAGTCTCCAAAAAGGGCACTCCTCTCAAAGAAAATTACACACATACTTAGCACTTGCAGGAATCAAACCCCTACCTAACTATGTTATAACATTAGAGAAATATGCATTAACACAATGTGCTATACGCTGTATTGGGGAATTCAGTTTCCACTGCTGTATTTGTGAGACACTGACATCATCAGACTTGCCTAAGTGGAATCTAATTCTTTTAATGTGTTCCTAGTCTCCAAAAATGGCACCCTTCTCAAAGGAAACCACACACACACACACACACACACACACACACACATAGCAATTGCAGGATTCAAACCCCTACCTAACTATGTTATAATACTAGAAAAATACACATTAACACGACACACTTTATATGCTTTATTGGGTGTTTTTCTTTCCACTGCTGTATTTGTGGGATACTGACATCATCAGACTTGCCAAAGAAGAATTTACCTCTTTTAATGTGTTTTCCCAGTCTCCAAAAAGGGCACTCCTCTCAAAGGAAATCTCACACACACTCAACATTTGCAGGATTCAAACCCCTACCTAACAATGTTATAATACTAGAAAAATACACATTAACACAACACGCCATGTCTTTTATTGGGTGTTTACATTTCCACTGCTGTATTTGTGGGATACTGACATCATCAGACGTGCCTAACAGGAATTTACCTCTTTTAATGTGTTTTCCCAGTTGTCCAAATGAGGACTCTTCTCAAAGGAAATCACACACACACCCCACAGAAACACACTCAGCAATTGCAAGATTCAAACCCCTACTTAACTATGTTATGATACTAAAAAGACATGTATTAACATGACGCGCTATATGCTTTTTCTCCAAAAAGGGCACTCTTCTCATAGGAAATCATACACACAGGTAGCAATTGCAGGATTCAAACCCCTACCTATCTATATTTTAGTACTCAAAAGATGCACATTAACACAATCTGCTATATGCCTTACGAGGTGTTTGTATTTCCACTGCTGTATTTGTGGGATACTGACACCATCAGACTTGCCAAAGTGGAATCTAATTATTTTAATATGTTCCTAGTCTCCAAAAAGGGCACTCTTGTCAAAGGAAGTCACACACACAAAGCAATTGCAGGATTCAAACTCCTACGTAACTATTTTATAATACTAGAAAGATACACATTAATACAACATGCTATATGCTTGATTGGGTGTTTTCATTTCCACTGCTGTATTTGTGGGATACTGACATCATCAGACTTGCCAAAGTGGAATCTAATTCTTTTAATGTGTTATAATACTAGAAAGATACGTGTTAACAGAATGCGCTATATGCTTTAGTGGGTGTTTTTATTTCCACTGACATCATCAGACTTGCCAAAGAGGAATTTACCTCTTTTAATGTGTTTTCCCAGTCTCCAAAAAGGGCACTCCTTTCAAAAGAAATCACACACACACAGCAATTGCAGGATTCAAACCCTTACCTAACTATGTTATGATAGTAGAAAAATACACATTAACACGACGCACTAGATGCTTTACTGGGTGTTTGTATTTCCACTGCTTTATTTGTGGGATACTGACATCAGACTTGCCAAAGTGGAATCTAATTCTTTTAATGTGTCCAAATGAGGACTCTTCCCAAAGGAAATCACACACACACCCCACACAAACACACTCAGCAATTGCAAGATTCAAACCCCTACTTAACTGTGTTATGATACTAAAATGACATGCATTAACATGACGCGCTATATGCTTTTTCTCCAAAAATGGCACTCTTCTCAAAGGAAATCATACACACAGTTAGCAATTGCAGGATTCAAACCCCTACCTATCAATATTTCAGTACTCAAAACATACACATTAACACAATGCACTATATGCCTTATGTGGTGTTTGTATTTCCACTGCTGTATTTGTGGGATACTGACATCATCAGACTTGCCAAAGAGGAATTTACCTATTTTAATGTGTTTTCCCAATCTCCAAAATGGGAACTCCTTTCAAAAGCAATCAGACACACGCTCAGCAATTGCAAGATTCAAACCCCTGCCTAACTATGTTATGATACTAAAGAGACACGCATTAACATAATGTGCTATATGCTTTAATGGGTGTTTTTATTTCTACTGCTGTATTTGTGGGATACTGATATCATCAGATTTGCCAAAGAGGAATTTACATCTTTTAATGTGTTTTCCCAGTCTCCAAAAAGGGCACTTCTCTCAAAAGAAGTCACCCACACCCCACAGCAATTGCTGGATTCAAACCCCTACCTAAATATGTTATAATACTAGAAAGACACGCGTTAACGCAATGCATTATTGGCTTTACTGGGTGTTTTTATTTCCACTGCTGTATTTGTGGGATACTGACATAATCAGACTTGCCAAAGAGGAATTTACCTCTTTTAATGTGTTTTCCCAGTCTCCAAAAAGGGCACTCCTCTCAAAGGAAATCACACACACACACACACACACACTTAGCAATTGCAGGATTCAAACCCTTACCTAACTATGTTTTAATACTCAAAAGATACACGTTAACATAATGCGGTATATGCTTTACTGGGTGTTTGTATTTCCACTGCTGTATTTGTGGGATACTGACATCATCATACCTGCCAAAGAGGAATTTACCTCTTTTAATGTGTTTTCCCAGTCTCCAAAATGGGCACTCCTCTCGAAAAGAATCACACACCCACCCACTCTGCAATTGCAAGATTCAAACCCCTACTAAACTATGTTAGGCTACTGAAGAAACATGCATTAACACAACGCACTACATGTTTAAACTGGTGTTTTTATTTCCACTGCTGTATTTGTGGGGTACTCACATCATCAGACTTGCCAAAGAGGAATTTACCTCTTTTGATGTGTTTTCCCAGTCTCCAAAAAGGGCACTCTTCTCTAAGGAAATCTCACACACACTCATTTGGAAGATTCAAACCCCTACCTAACTATGTTGTAATACTAGAAAGATACATGTTAATGCAACACGCTATATGCTTTACTAAGTGTTTACATTTCCACTGCTGTATTTGTGGGATACTGACATCATCAGACTTGCCAAAGAGGAATTTACCTGTTTTAATATGTTTTCCCAGTCTTCAAAATGGGCACTCCACTCAAAAGAAAACACTCACATACAGCCCCACACACACTCAGCAATTGCAGGATTCAAACCCCTACCTAACTATGTTATGACATTAGAGAAATACGCATTAACACAATGTGCAATACGCTGTATTCGGGAATTTGGTTTCCACTGCTGTATTTGTGAGACACTGACATCAGACTTGCCTAAGTGGAATCTAATTCTTTTAATGTGTTCCTAGTCTCAAAAAATGGCACCCCTCTCAAAGGAAACCACACACACACACACACACATAGCAATTGCAGGATTCAAACCCCTACCTAACTATGTTATAATACTAGAAAAATACACATTAATGCGACACGCTATATGCTTTATGGGGTGTTTTTATTTCCACTGCTTTATTTGTGGGATACTGACATCAGAGTTGCCAAAGAGGAATTTACCTCTTTTAAAGTTTTTTCCCAGTCTCCGAAAAGGGCGCTCCTCTCAATGAATATTACACACACACTCAGCAATTGCAGGATTCAAACCCCTACTTAACTATGTTATAATACTGGAAAGATGATCCTGGTGGGGATCAGTATAAAAGAATGGTAAGGGACTTAGGAACCCAGATAGTAACTTAAACTTTGACAACCAGGTAGCTACAGTAGTGAGGAAATCCTGTGTGGCTCAAGTAAAGTGAAGGCATGGCATCAAGATCAAAGGACATCATAGTGCCATTTTACTCAGACCTCATCAGGGCCATAATAGAGTACAATGCTCCTTTCTGCATGTACCTAACCAGGCAGTTAAACCAACTGAGAGAGAGGTTCCTCACTTAAAAAATATAAAGCATAAAACATGTCTTATGCAGACTAAAGGCCCTATCCCTTCACTACATCTCATATCATTTACTACGAGGGGGACTTGCACCTGATCTACAACGCATTCTCTGATCCGGCCCTCATGAAAATGTTACATTTTTTCAAGAAAAATTACACAGGGGTTACATGTTCCATGGACGTGAACCTTAGAAATTCTTAATAGAAGTACATTGTGATAAATACGTACACAATTGGCAGACACACTGCAAGAAATGCATATGTACTCATACGCTATATGCTTTATGGGGTGTTTTTATTTCACTCTTATTTTACAGTACATTGAGCAGCTCTAAAAATAAAACGTCAGTCACAGGTTTCAGACAGAAATCAAATCTTTATTGCTAAAAATGGTTATTATCACATGCATAAATGCAGTTAGCTTATGTTTTATTTTTTTTACCAGGTGACTGACCTAGGCCATTAGGGCAAGAGAAAACATTGGTACAGCAACATTCATGTAACTAAACAAAAATGTAAAGGATTGAATGTTTACTATTTAAGCAATATATACATCACAGAAATATTACTAGAGGAAGCAACATTTGTGAAATCATTACCATCAACAATGCTGAAGGAAAATGGATTCACACAATACTCAGTTTACATGGAACTATGATTTCTTGTGACACTTGTATTTTGAGGAGTTTTCTTCCATTCCAGGACATGAACAGCAGACTAGTGTGTCTTCCACTGCCTTTTGTAGCTTTAGTCATGATACAGGTTCTACAAAGAGAAGACATCAATAATTATTGAAGGCAATAAAAAAAAGTTTTATAGAAGCATACATGCGAGTGTAATTAAATGATCTGTAAGGTTGTATTTCTAAAACAAAGCTTTGGGTAATAAATATACCCTTTCATATTCCTTTTACCAAACCATCACTTACAAATATCCCTAATGCATTCATTCAACAAATCTGATTACACACACTCACATTAAGTCCCATCAGTCACAACACTGAACTTTGAGCAAAAAATACATAAACATTTAATGAATGAAAATATGAAATTTCAGTAACTTGAAATCATGGTCTGAATTTGTACTTGGATAAGTGTACTGTTCATAAAGGTAGCAGAACTTGAAGGAACATAAAGTGCTTAAATGAGGGTCACTCAATAGATGAACCCAGCATTCCTGTATGTTTTGTAGAAGTGAAACTTTTTTGCACATAGAACATAATGATGTAGTGGAATGAGTCCACAGCAGTAGTCTCATACTCAAAACAACTTGTTCCATATGTCACTGAGAAGACTAGAATGAATTACAATGAACCCCAGCACCATTGTATGCCCTGACATATGTGAAAACCAGCATTAGGTCAAAGCTTAATCCTTACAATACCAAAGATTAAGCCATCTGAAGTATCTGTACATGTTCTCATACACTAATATTTACCATGGTTGTATTTAGTATCCACGGGCATATATCTTGAATTCATTAAGTACTTAAGTAGTGGGACCAGATAGGACTATATCAACTACATGGTCAAATAAAAAACCCTGGCATGAAGAACTTTGTCATCTTCAAGACTTTTGAAATGCAGTGCATCAGATAGCTTACTGATATAAATGATTAGGTCACTGCAACACAACCAAAAATGTAGGCTTAGCACATTTGTAGCTCACAAGTATGAGTGCATGAACTCTGATGGTGTGTCTATTGAAATTTACTGTAGGATGAGAGCCGACATGTTCTCATTTACATATATTTTCATTTTTATTTTAAGACACTATACAATGAACAGACCAAGAAGAAACTTCACCAATGCTCTATAAATGCATCATGTTTGCACTCTATTACTGACTATGGTCCATCCATGACCACTTTTTCTCTTTTCAGCATTGGGTTGTAATGTCACTGTCACATTAAGTGACCTTCGATAGGCAATGATCACACCTATGGGTAGCTAGCTCTCCTACTTATTCTTCCGTAACAGACATGCATTCATATCTTGCTGAAAGTAGTCTATTTTTGCCTCGGATGACATGTTTTATTAAAGTTTGGGAATGATTTCACACCACTGTGCTGGCCTTTTGATTTTCATACTAGATAAAAGTTAATGCAATGGGAAATGTTAAGTACAGATTTTTACCAACTTATTGTCCTGAGTTATAATCCTATAGGAGCCTGCTGTTGATTTTTGTGCCCTAAAAATGGACCCAGAAATTGCTTACAGATATATTTATGCATTTTTAAGTATCCCCGGAACAAATTTCTTAGGACATTCGTGAGGAAAAACATAAGTAAGGACAGCTTTGGAACATAGTGTTAAAATAGGTTTCTCGTACTTCTTATAACAGAAGGAACTACAGTTGAGAACCCAAGGAAACAGGGATCGCTTTGTTGCCTTATTTCATTCTCAACATTTGGTAATAGAAGCATTGTCCTGGTTATTTTTATGGACAGTTAAGATTTTGCTATGTACCTGTCTACAGACACTCCTTAACTGAAGTATAGGAAGTAAAACATTGGCATGCTTACTGTGTGGTTCAGGCTGCTTTCAGTAGTAACACAAAAAGATTTAAATATATTTACAAATTACTAGGATAAATTGTACCCGAGAATACAGTATGCACTGCAAGTGGCAAGAATTTGCAGAAATGGATAGCTTATGTCACCAACTAATACATATTCAATTTTTTTAAATATATTTCTAATATACAGAAGTAAGAAATAAAATACACTGCTGTCAAAATAGAGTAATAGAATTGGAGGAGGAGTACTGAGCAGGAGGGAAAATTACTGACATGGAGAGAGAGAGTTGATTCATAAACATGAGAATGTTATGGAAGGACTTGAGAGAAACGGAAAATAGTAAGTGTTAGCTGAAGAGGTAGAAGAGCTTCCATAAGTAGCATGGTATCATTAAAAGTGAGATAAGGCCTTCTGTGATAAGTGTCAGAGCTGCTGAAGCTGTGGGTTCAAAACAAAGGAAGATTACAGTTATTTAGCATAAAGCAAATGCCCCAAGAAGGCACTAGTTCATTAGGTCTAAGGAAAGTGCCCTTGTAATGAATCATGTTATATAACTCTTTCGACACAACAACCAAGAAAGCACTCTAAGTTAAGTGTCTCACATTAATTCAGTGTAAAAGAAATCCAAAACCAACCCTATATTTAGCAAGGCAACA
This sequence comes from Protopterus annectens, assembly GCF_019279795.1. NCBI lineage: Eukaryota > Metazoa > Chordata > Ceratodontiformes > Protopteridae > Protopterus > Protopterus annectens. The sequence continues at coordinate 687,779,296 of NC_056750.1, forward strand.
GTGAAATTGTTCCAATGTCTACCTGTACTGAAATATTATAAACATTGTCTGCAGTTTAGTGATCATACAGTTTAGAGAATATAATAAGACAAAGAATAAAAAGGGGCTGCTCATAAACATCTAGCTAGCATAGCAAACCTTCACCAGTTTAGTGCATATTTTGTCCAGAGTAAAGCATCTCTTGTACTTCAGAAGATAGGAACACTGTCTCTTGCAGGTGCAGGTCACATTGACTAGAGCACTGGGGTGATAATTCTCTAGCAACCAGTTAAGTGAAAACTGGCATAAATCAGAATTGACAGATGATGTTGCCAGACCTAGACCTCAGAGGTGGGACATTTGGCTTAAGGACTATTTGCTAAATGGTTTGGTTTCTTAAGGGCCAAAAATGCCCAATAGCTCTTTATATCTATGGGAGAGCACATGACAACATATGAGATGGCTGAGACTGAGTGAGGCTTTGCAAACTTCATTTTGACTTCTGAAGAAATTGGCAAAAAGCACAGCCCCCATCTGTCAGAGCTGACGTTTACTGAATTACCACAAGAACTATGCATCCAAACTAGGAACTACTGTGATACCCTGAAGTTTGAAATGTTACTTTCACATCATGATTACTTGCCTTACTCCTTAAGGATAAATTCAGTCTGAAGAAAACATGAAATATTCAATTAGAAATTTTTATGTAGATTACTAGCCAGCCATAAAAAAGTATCTCATAACTGAAGTATTAAAGGTCTCATTGTAATAGGATTGTGCTGCACAAATCTAACAGTAGAATAAAATGTGTCATTTTTTCTTGAATAATAAAGGATTATAGAATAGTTTGTTATTTAAGGAGATGTCTTGGATGCAAGTTTTATGAAGAGCTTTTACACCTGCTCCTTTGCCTTTAAGTGGTTAATGGAATGGCTCGCATCCATACCTCTCCACTTCTTGGAGAGAGAATCTGGACAAAGGGCCAAAAATAGGGACACTTTTTAACTAGTCCTCTTACAAACTTAGAAAGTTGGTAGACTAACAGATATTTGCATTAGCATGACTTTATTGATGGGTATTAAGTCTAAACTTCAAATGTGTGCCATTAAGTTCTGATTCAAGTCCTCAATAATTAGTGATTTGCTACTGTATTTCTTCATAAATAAGACCTAACCAGAGAAAAAGGCCTAGCATTTTGTTCTAGGGTGGTCAAGAGTTACCTGGTGGTAGTACAAGAACAAAGGTTAAGCAGGCTATCTACGTCCACCTCTGTAACCAATTAGCACAGCTAGACAGAGCAGGCAAGTGAAAGGTAATGGTCCTCTCAGTCATTTTAATACAGAAGCTCTTCAAATCTTGCAGCAGTCAAAAATAGGGATCTCTGCAGCTATTCCATTCTTGCCTAAATTAAGTGTGCTCCCGAAGTTGGTGATTCTAGTTGGATTGACCCTAATCCAGTTTTTGTACAGTTCATGCATAAGAGAGGTGATGTTCACAAAATCTAAGAGGACATAAAATAGTTCATACTTGGAGTAGGAAGCAATTAAGGCAAGTGTCAGCATTAGAAGAGGGAACAGAACAAAAATATATATATATATATATATATATATCTTTATGCCTATTACACTCAACAGCTGCAGATACAACACATTTGTCACCTCCAGGTAGCTGCAGGAAATCCTGTCTGATGGGGGTGGGGAGACAAAGTTAAGGTGTACCTGGTGGCTGTCTCTGTGCCAAGACATGTACACAAGTGTAGGAGCATGCCCTGTAAGACCTTTAATAGTAAGAGCTGGACTTATTTCCAGAGGTAGCTGTAGTCTAGTCCAGAATTTTGAGTGCTAAAGCTGAATGGCTGATGAAGCTGTGTAAACAGTACAGCACCTCAGTGACATACTGTGTGAGAAATCTCCTGGCTGTGTGCTATCCTTATTAAATTAGTCATATCTTGGTGTGGGTACAGAGTGCATTGGTCTGAGCAGAGTTTTCAATAATATGTGTGGCATATTCTACATAGCACTGTGATTTCCTGGTATGTGAGTGGCAGATCAGTATAGAGTTAAGTCAGGGAGCACTGACAGACATTTGTTTACTGACCCCATACATTGCATGGAACTAGGGTACAGCATAAAATGTTCTGGTGTGCACATTCTATCTTTGTCTGGCTGGTGGTTCTCCACTTATATGTGTCTCTTTGTCCTTCTTTAGTGCAGTCATGGCCTTTGTCCAGAGCTGCTGCTGTTATGTATTTATATTAATAGTGTGAGTGGGCTAGTACTATTAACATTACACAAAGGGTTACAGACCTCACACCTCTGGATGTACCTGTTTAGCGGGTTGTGCATCATTGTGCCCCATAGATCTGCTGTGGTCCTCAGACAGTTTGTGTTGCACTGTTATTGTCAGGCTACAGATTGGTCATAGCTGTCAGATTCGTACAGACGGACATCTGGACAGACCCATATATAACAGTCAGACACAGGCCCAGAATGGGGCAGGCTCTTAATATTGCTCTTCCAAACTTACACAGTTGGTGGAGTGTTTTTGTATTAGCTTGCAATTACTTTTGGGGATGACATCTGCATCTCTACTGTCTAACATTGCTGTTTACACATCAACATTTATTGGTCTGCCAATAGTTTGTCACGCAAATGCAATGTTATGACAAGCAGAACAGATATATGAGGCATACATGTGGACATTCTGTGACGCCCTTTCATTCCACGGGTATAGATGGTGCCCACTTACTTGTTGTCAGTACTGACATAGTGACATGGCAGCCTTTATATCCTGGCAGTCAACATCTCACAACCTGCTGTTGTAGTAGGCACTGTGTAGGTTACTCAGACCTGTGTACTGTCCATATGTGTGGCCTCCTGTCCCTCCATTGTGCAGCTTTCCTGCAGTAATAAGTATTGTCTTCTGGACAGTGTGTACATCTCCTACTATAGGTGTAGCTGACATGCAAAATAACTGGCACAACCAGACTGAAACTACAGGCCCTGTCAACCACAGTATTGTACTTAGATGACTAAGCCACAACAGCCACCAGTAAGTGCTGTATACTTCCTCACAGTATTAACTATAAACAGATATAGGTTCATAGGTTCATAGTAGGCTATCTGCCCTAGGGCATTTATAAGCGTAGCCAGAATGTGTTTGGCTTTCGCCACCCATTTTAAATTAATTTTGCTATGCCCTTTTTTGAGGTTAGTATACTGTGCCTCTGTCTAACAGTGACATAGAAGTGATACCCGGAGTAAACCTACGATCTCCCTTCCACTCATCAAGATTCCTCTTGAAGAGAGTCAATGAGGGACTGCCTAACCTGGACTGGGATTTTATTCCAGAGAGAAGTGAGCCTCTGGGTTATGAATCTGTCCCTCCAGCATGTCCTATTTATTTTGGTGCTGAGGTTCAAGTCTCTCGAGCGTGTAGCTCGATGGGATTTGGATTTTCTGAGGTGCAGCATGTCCATTAATTCCGGGTTGGACATGGCTTTATACGTCAGGCACCAATCGCCTCTGAACAGGTGGTATGCCACTGAGTAGAGCTGGAGTTTCTTTAACCGGGCAGCATATGGCATCTGTTTGAGCCCTTTGATCCTCTTGGTGAGGTACTTTTGGGGTCTTTCCAGTTGCTGCAGGTGTCTGGTAAGGTACATCCCAAAAGGGGCATTGTACTCAATTATGGGCCTGATGAGGGATGAGTAAAGAGGCACGATGACCTCCCCAGATCTAGATGTGAATCCCTTCATGATTAGGTGCGCTATATAAAATATTTTTCTAACCAATTTGGCCACGTGGTTGTCAAATGAGAGATTGCTATCAACTTGGGTCCCCAGGTCCCTAATTACTTCTTCTGTACTTAATGGATTACCGCCTATGTGGTAATTTGTGGGCACTTTGTTTTTGCCAAAGGGGATGACTATACACTTTTTGGCGTTTAGCTTGAGGCCATGGCTCTGGCACCAGTTGTCTGTTTCTATGAGGCCCTTTTGGAGGATGCTTGTGTCGGCTGGAGAGTCGATTATGGCGCCCGGTTTGCAGTCATCTGCGAACTTGGTCAGCCACAATCCTTCCGTGTTGGCCTGTACCTTCGAGAAATATATACCGAACAAGAGAGGTCCCAGGACTGAGCCTTGTGGGGCGCCACTTGTAACTGGTTTGGAGTCTGACATGGCTCCAGCAGTTCTAACCATGTGGGTTCTGTCCTTGAGCCAGTTTGCAACCCATCTAGTGACATAGGGGTTTATATTTAAGCTGGTGAGCTTATCTATAATGCCCGAGTGGGGTATTGTATCGAAGGCTTTTGCGAGGTCCAGGTAGGCTGTGTGGACCACCTTCCCCTCGTCAATGGCCTTGGTGACTGTTTCAAAGAAATCAACTAGGTTTAAGAGGCATGATCTGCCCTTAACAAAGCCGAACTGGGTAGGATCCAGTGTCTGTAGGTCCCCAATATCTTTATTTATGAGGTCCATGATGATCCTTTCCATAGCTTTGCAGACCAAGCTAGTCAGGCTTATGGGGTGATAGTTTCCAGGATCCGTTGAGGCACCACCTTTGTGGAGAAGGACCACAGTGGCTGTACGCTACTCTTTTGGTACATATCCTGTAGTAAGGCTGAGATTGAACAGTAGTTTTATGTTTGAGTTTAGCTCTTCTTGGAGTTCATGTAGGATGCAGCCCGGGACACCTTCTGGTCCCATTGATGCTGTGTTTTTTGCTTTGGAGAGGGCAGCTCTTCCCTGAGCATCTGAGATGTCAGGGGACAGCACTCTGCTGGGATAGATATTTGTCCTTTTGGTGGGGAGGGGGGGGGGAGTTTGTGCTGAACCTGTCAGCTAGGATGTTAGCAATGTCTGTGGGTTTGGTGTATTTTTTGACATTTTGGACTAATTCTGAGCATATCTGGGAATTACCACCCAGGTTCCTAACATAACTAAAGAAAGCCTTGTGATTATCCTTAGTGTCCTGTGCAATTTTTCTCTCGAAGCTGGCCTTAGACGATTTCATGAGTGCCCGTAGTTTTTTGCTAATACTGATCAGAGATGCCTTCCCTTTTTGGAATTTTGCTCTATCATTTAGTAGCTTCCTCCTTCTATTGTATAGTTTGTTTATGGCTGGGGTCCACCAGACAGGACGTCTGCCTTTGGAGGATTGGGTCTTGGTTTTATTTGGGATCGCATGATCCATGAATTCATGAAGGTGTTCATAGAATGCATTTATAAAGGATTCTGCGGTCTGGCCCGTATTTTCCACAGGCCCGGGGGCTTTGAAAGATTCCACCTCAGTTTTGAGGAGTGTGAAATTTGCTTTAGAGAAGTTTTTCACTGTGGTTTTATGGGCAGGGGGTGGTGTCGGGATGTGAATATCCAGTGAGATTAGTTTATGGTCTGATCTTACCAGTGAGGGATACACTTCTGGTCTGGAGCATAGAGTCCCCATGTTGGTGATGATCAGGTCCAGTATGTTTTCCTCTCTTGTGGGAATGGTAACAAGTTGTTCCATAGCATTTGAGTTTATAAATTCTAGGAACCTTTGGGCTAGGGTGTTGGAGCTAGAGTAATGCTCCCTTTCTATGTTTGGGTAGTTGAAGTCGCCCAATATAATGGTGTTTGGAGAGACCTTCATACTTTCCAGTGTTCTCAGGAAGGCCGAGTGGGGTTCCTGGGTTAGGGAGGGTGGTCTGTAGCAGGCTATAAACTGGAAGGTAGTTTTACCCACTGTTAGTTGCACATGGATAGTCTCTGATGCTTCGTGCTGTGCCACCAACCTGGAGGTGTGGGTATCTTTGATGAATATTGATACTCCCTCTCCCCCTCCTTTTGTGGGTCAGTCCAAGTTTTGGGGCTGAAAAGCATGGTATGAGGTATAACCTGGTAGTGCTCTCGGGAGCCTTGAACCAGGTTTCTGTTACTGCACAGATATCGATGTTCTCCATGCTAAGGAGAGTTTCATGTGCGTGCATCTTGAGGTTTAGACTTCTGGTGTTGAGTAGCATTACTGTTAGTTTCTTATCCCTTGTGATACCTATGGAGGTGGGTTTGTCTTTTGAGCCTTGCCTAAAAAAGGCACTATGGGGGTAGCAAGAGCCTTTGCCAATATCCAAAAGCCTGATCAGAGATGCCTTCCCCTTTTGGAAGGTGCAAGCCGTCCCTAGCGAAGCATCGTGGCTTGTCGAGCATGTCATCCCAGGCTGACAGGCATTGGATCCCCTTTGGATCCCCTTTTTGATTATTTTAACAGATTACTGTTTTTATAATTTAATATATATAAAGCACTTTGTCTATTCAGAATCTTCAGAAATCTTTTTCTGTTTAAAAACTTTCATAGCTTGTTGTCTTAGGCTATTGTATAAACTGAAACATTTACTCTGTGTAATTATCTCTTGGCTAGTGGGGCTTGTTCTTTTGTGTTCTTGTAAAAAAAAGTTGTGTTTCTGGTCTTTGGTGCAGGCTGGAGAAGTTGTTTGACCGCAACTGAGCTACAAAATATAAGTATTTTTTGATTATTTTAACAGATTACTGTGTTTATAATTTAATATATATAAAGCACTTTGTCTATTCAGAATCTTCAGAAATCTTTTTCTGTTTAAAACTTTCATAGCTTGTTGTCTTAGGCTATTGTATAAACTGAAACATTTACTCTGTGTAATTATCTCTTGGCTAGTGGGGGCTGGTTCTTTTGTGTTCTTGTAAAAAAGTTGTGTTTCTGGTCTTTGGTGCAGGCTGGAGAAGTTGTTTGACCGCAACTGAGCTACAAAATATAAGTATTTTTTGATTATTTTAACAGATTACTGTTTTTATAATTTAATATATATAAAGCACTTTGTCTATTCAGAATCTTCAGAAATCTTTTTCTGTTTAAAAACTTTCATAGCTTGTTGTCTTAGGCTATTGTATAAACTGAAACATTTACTCTGTGTAATTATCTCTTGGCTAGTGGGGGCTGGTTCTTTTGTGTTCTTGTAAAAAAAAGTTGTGTTTCTGGTCTTTGGTGCAGGCTGGAGAAGTTGTTTGACCGCAACTGAGCTACAAAATATAAGTATTTTTTGATTATTTTAACAGATTACTGTTTTTATAATTTAATATATATAAAGCACTTTGTCTATTCAGAATCTTCAGAAATCTTTTTCTGTTTAAAAACTTTCATAGCTTGTTGTCTTAGGCTAATACTTGGTGGCTTTGCAGTTGCCCGCCCCTACTGTGACACACCTCCCAGTCTAGTGTCATTAGCTCATTCTTCTTAATACAGAGAGAACATTTGATAAGGCCTTCTGTTCCTCCTTTTTACCTTTTCAAAAAGTAAAACAAAACTTTTTTTCTTCTTCGCCTGAACCTTCTTGTGTTCTGACTGTCCTTCTCAAACATATTGGAAATATACAGTATATTTCAGAGCATTTGTTATAACTGTATTTGCTATAACTGATTTAAGTATTTTTTCTGGCTTTTGAATATTTACTGCTTAGCGACTGCATCTTAGCCTGTTTATACAGCTCTGCATTCTATTTAAACTGTTTTTGTGTTGATTAACTGTTTTGCACTCTTAAAAAGTTATTTGTTGCTTAATTTTACCTGTAGGCTAACACACTCAAGTGTGCTAGCCACTTAAAAGCATTTATAGCATTTACTGTCTGTTTTTTTTCCTTGTCTCTGTAAAAAAAAAAAAAAAAAAAAAATCTCTTGTTTTCCCACCTTACTGAACTAGAGTAGTCCAGTTTCAGAGTTGCTGATCCCTGGGCTTTGTTTTTAGTTCCTGTTACTGATCCATTGCCTTATTAGGAAGGAGGGAAGTTTCTTTGCTTACCAGTGGGAGTGGGAAGCACTGAGCAGCCTTTTTGTCCGAATTGGTGAAGTTTCAGCCAGAAACTAGTAGTCTATTGGTCGTTTTGGGCCAATTCCTAGCTCCTTTCAGCCCCCTGCTATAAAACACGCTAAACACGTGTTTTCCAGCTTGTACCAACTCTGCACAGATCCTCGTGGTGGCCTGCAGAGTGATCCAAGCAGCAGAGAGCTGAAAGAGTGACTTTCTACCAGATATAAGTATTTTTGTGGCTTTCCCACTGTTATTAAGCTAGCGACTGCATTTCGCCTGTTTTACTGCTACTTTAAGTGATTTCTGCATTTTACACTGTTTATTGCACTTTAAGTTACTAATTGTTGCAAATTGTTTCTGTAGGCTACACACTAAAGTGCGCTAGCCGATTTACAGCATTTATAGCATTTACAGTCTGTTTTTTTCCTTATCTCTGTAATAAAACAAAAAAATCTCTTGTTTTCCCACTTTACTGAACTAGAGTAGTCCAGTTTCAGAGTTGCTGATCCCTGGGCTTTGTTTTTAGTTCCTGTTACTGATCCATTGCCTTATTAGGAAGGAGGGAAGTTTCTTTGCTTACCAGTGGGAGTGGGAAGCACTGAGCGGCCTTTTGTCCGATTTGGTGAAGTTTCAGCCAGAAACTAGTAGTCCATTGGTCGTTTTGGGCCAATTCCTAGCTCCCTTCAGCCCCTGCTATAAAACACGCTAAACTGTACTGCTGATCTAACCAGCATATCCTATAACTGAAAAGTTCATCTCTACTTGATTCCCAAGTAGACTATTCTCTATCTGTAAAGCCTAGCACTTACTCCTACAGTACTTGCACCTTGATAAAGCACTCTTATTATAGATAGTACCCCACCAGCCCAAAACCCACTTCCCGGAGTCCTTTGAAAGTTCTTTATCTACTACTTCTAGTATGTCGAGGGATCAGTTGCTAGTGTCCTCTCCAGCTCAACTGGTGAACCTGGGAATATTGAGGCAATGTTACAATTGCCTCATGTACACAGACAATCCTCTCCTTCTCCCACAAAACACAAATACATGCGAGAGATGCAACTATACGGCCAAACTGGAGGCTGAGCTCTCTCAACATAGGACTGGCAAGACCAGACAGGAGGAGAAGGCAACCACACACAATACATACCCAGTCACACATGGTACCATCACAACTTCAAATCATACACATACTCACACAAAGACATACTCGGAGGCTCTGGTCCAAAATTTACCAAAACAGCAGAGGCCACCAAAGCAGACACCCAAACAACTACCACCTCACGACCCAACACATGCAACACATAGACCACACAGTCAGAGTGTCAAACAGTCACAGCCCTTAAGGCCAAACAAAATGCCAGACACACTTGTCATTGGTGATTCCATAGTCAGGCACACTGACGTCCCGCTCACCAGACTGAGTAAGGAGAAGGTCACAGTAAGCTGCCTGTCGGGCGCTAGAATCCGCCACATAACGCAAGCACTCAGGTCTCTCAACAGCAGGTACAAGTACGACTCAGTCATTGTCCACGCTGGTGTCAACGACCTGAGACGCACCTCCTTGGACTACATGAAAAGGGACGCCGAGGAGCTCTCTGATTATGTAGCCCAGGCAGGTATGACCCTGACCTTGAGCAGTATCCTACCTTCACCTAGAATGATGCCACAATACAGTGATAAGATGATCAGCTTTAATAATTGGCTTAAATTCTGGTGTCATTCAAAGGGGATCCAATGTCTGTCTGCCTGGGATGACATGCTGGACAAGCCACGCTGCTTCGCAAGGGACGGCTTGCACCTGTCACCCTGGGCTTCCGGATATTGGCAAAGGCTCTTGCCACCCCCATAGTGCCTTTTTAGGCAAGGCTCAAATTCTAAACCTACCACCCTAGAACACCAAAAGGAAAAAAACTAAGGGTAATGCTGCTCAATGCCAGAAGTCTCAATCTCAAGATGCACGACTCGAGGCCCTTCTCAATATGGAGAACATCGATGTCTGTGCTGTGACAGAAACCTGGTTCAAGGCTCCTGAGAGCACCCCAGCACTAACAGGTTTCACCTCATATCATACGTTCCGCCCCAAAATCCGGACAACACCAAGAAAGGAGGGGGTGTCCATATTCATAAAGGACACCCACACCTCAAGGTTGGTGGCAACGCACGATGCATCGGAGACCATCCAGGTGCAATTAACCATAGGCAAGACTGCTCTGCAATTTGTAGCATGTTACAGGCCACCCTCTCAAACTCAGGAACCTCACATGGCCTTCCTGAAAACATTGGAGGGATAAATGTATCTCCAAACACCATCATACTAGGTGACTTCAACTACCCTAATATAGACTGGGAACACTACTCAAGCCCGAACACTCTAACCCAAAGATTCCTGGAGTTCATAAACTCAAATTCCATGGAACAACTAGTCACCATCCCCACAAGAGGTGAAAACATACTTGATCTCATCATCACGAACATGGGATCAAAATGTTCAACACCGGAAGTATACCCTCACTGGTGGGATCAGATCATAAACTAATCTCGCTGGAGGTCCTCATCCCGCCCCACCTGAAACAAAAAAGACCACAGTGAAAAACTTCTCAAAAGCCGATTTCACACTTCTAAAAACTAGTGTGGTCTCCTTTAAGGCCCCTGAGCCAGTGGTAAACATTACTCAAACCGCTGAATCACTTACAAATGCCTTCTACCAGCACCTACAGGACTGCATGGATCAGGCAATCCCAAACAAAACTAAGACTCTCTGTACCAAAGGCAAGCGTCCAGTCTGGTGGACCCCAGCCATAAACAAGCTCTACAACAAAAGGAGGAAGCTACTACAAGATAGAGCAAAATCCTTGAAAGGTAAGACACCTTTGATCATTATAAGTAAAAACTAAGAGCTCTCATAAAATCATCCAAGGCAAATTTTGAGAGAAAAATCGCCAAGGACTCTAAAGACAATCATAAGGCCTTCTTTAGCTATGTTAGAAACCTAGGAGGAAACTCCCAGATATGCTCAGAATTAGTTCAAAATGATGTGAAAATTACTGAACCTACACACATTGCTAACATACTGGCTGACAGGTTCAGTGCAAACTTCTCCCCTCCCTCCAAAAGGAGAGATATCTATTCCAGAGCATTGTAGCCCCCAAACATCTCCAACGCCCAGGTGAGAACTGCCCTCACTAAGGCAAAAACACAGCATCCATGGGACCGGATGGTGTCCCCGGCTGTGTGCTTCATGAACTCAACGAGGAATTAAACCCACAGTTAGGACAGCTGTTTAATCTTAGCCTCACCTCAGGATACGTACCCAAGGAGTGGCGCGCGACTGTGGTCCCACTTCATAAGGGCAGTGCCTCCACAGACCCTGGAAATTACCGCCCATTAGCTTGACAAGCCTTATCTGCAAAGCCATGGAGAGGATCATAATGGAACTCATAAATAAAGACATAGGGAACTTGCAGACTTTGGATCCAACCCACTTTGGCTTTGTCAAAGGCAGATCCTGCCTCTTAAACTTGGTTGACTTTTTCGAGACAGTCACCAAGGCCATTGATGAGGAAAGGCAGTCCATACAGCCTACCTCGACCTGGCAAAGGCCTTCGACACAATACCCCACTCAGGTATCATCGAAAAACTCATCAGCTTGAATGTAAACCCATACATCACAAGATGGGTTGCAAACTGGCTAAGCGACAGAACCCACAGGGTCAGAGTTGCTGGAGCCATGTCAGACTCAAAGCCTGTCACAAGTGGTGTCCCACAGGGCTCAGTCCTGGGTCCACTCTTGTTCGGCATCTACTTTTCTGAAGTACAAGCAAACACAGGAGGGTTATGGCTGACAAAGTTTGCAGATGACTGCAAACTGGGCGCCATAGTCGAAAACACATCTGACACAGATATCCTCCAGAAGGGCCTCACAGAAACGGATAACTGGTGCCAGAGCCATGGCCTGAAGTTAAACGCCAAAAATGCATAGTCATACCCTTCGGGAAAAACAAGGTTACCCCTAGCTACCATATAGGTGTCAATCCACTGAGCACAGAAAAGTCATCAGGGATCTGGGGACCCAAGTTGACAGTAGTCTTTCGTTTGACACTCATGTTGCTAAAGTAGTTAGGAAAACCTTCTATATCGCCCACCTGATCATGAAGGGATTCACATCTAGATCAAGGGAGGTCATCGTCCCCCTGTACTCATCACTCATTAGACCTATGATTGAGTACAATGCCCCGTTCGGAATGTATCTGACCAGACACCTGATGCAGCTTGAAAGGCCCCAGAAGTTCCTCACCAAAAGGATAAAGGGTCTCAAAAATATGTCTTATGCTGCCCGACTGAAAGAACTCCAGCTTTATTCAGTTTCATACCGCTTGCTCAGAGGTGACCTGTGCCTGACATATAAGGCCATGTCAAACCCAGATTTGATGAATATGCTTCACCTCAAAAAATCTAGATCCCTCAGAACCACAAGGGCGGGAGACTTAAACCTTGACACGGTTATAAATAGAACGTGCTGGAGGGACAGATTCATCACCCAGAGACTCCCTATGCTGTGGAACAAAATCCCGGTACATGTGAGGCAGAGCACCTCGCTGGCCTTGTTCAAGAGGAATCTTGACCAATGGATGGGAGATCGCAGATATACTCCAGGGATTACTTCAGTGTCACTGCTTGACAGAGGCACAGAAAAATGATAGGCATAGTTTTTATTCAAACTAAAGGGGTGGCAAAAGCCACATAACTATGGGCTAGGCTTATAAATGCCCTTGGGCAGATAGCCTAGTATGAACCTATGAACCTATGAACCTAATACTTAAGCCAATTGTTGAAATTGATCATCTTGTCTTCATATTGTGGCATCATTCTTGGTGAGGGTAAGATGCTACTCAAGGTCAGGGTCATACCGGCCTGGGCCACATGCTCAGGGAGCTCCTCTATGTCTCTTTTCATGTAGTCCAGGGAGGTATGTCTCAGGTCATTCACACCAGCATGGACAATGACTGAGTCATATTGGAGTGACCTGAGTGCTTGTGTTATTTGGCGGATCCTAGCGCCCGACAGGCAGCTCACCGTGACCTTCTCCTTGTTCAGCCTGGTGAGCGGGACGTCAGTGTGCCTGACGATAGAGTCACCTATTACAAGTGTATCAGGTGTGTTGTTTAGCCTTAAGGGCTGTGACTGTTCAGCACACTGGCTTTGTGAGCTATGTGTTGCACGTGTTTTGTTTTGGGGTAGCGGTTGCTTGGGTGTCTGCTTTGGAAGATTTTTATTTAGAGCCTCCGAGTATGTTTTTGTGTGTTTATGTGTTTGGTTTGCTGTCGTGGTAGGTCTATGTGAGACTGGAATTGTACTGAGTGTGGTTTCCTTCTCCTCCTGACTGGTTACACCATTACTGAGTTGAGAGAGCTTAGCCTCCAGTTTGGCTATATGGATGCATCTCTCACATGTGTTGGAATTTGTTGGGAGGAGGAGAGGGTTGTCTGTGTACATGAGGCAGTTGTAACATTGCCTCAAGATTCCCAGATTCACCAGCTGGACCGGAGAGAAGATAAACAAATGACCTTTGGACATGCTAGAATAGTATTGGGAATTCCTTTATAATTTAAAAAAAAAGGGCCAATGGGGAACAAGGTACTCAAGAGGACTTTGTGAGAGTGTATTGCTTTTAATTTTTTAGTGCTGACTTATATAATTGCTTTAGTGAGCAAGTGCCTTTATTGAGCAAGTGCCAGGTAACTTAAATGCAATGTGTTACAGGTAACTTAAATGCAAAAACAACAAACAGTAACTTTCTTTTAAGTGAAACAAGGAAAATGAGTACAGTAAGCAATGCAGATATCACTACGGATCCACAGAAGTGCTGAAAAGCCGTGTTTTAGGTGGTATTAGCGTTTCAGGGAAATAACAAGCATACAAACAGAGCTAGATTTTGGCCTGTTCCACAATAATATTTGTGTTTTTCTGCCAAATCATTGGGATGATATGAGGAATGACGTCACTAAATGTTAATAAACATTTCAGTTGCAGACTTCAAATCCCTCAAAGTGTATGTCAAAACAAACCCTGTTACTTTAGCAAATTTTAAACTTTATAGGAGTAATATTTAAAATATGACCCTAGTTATGGGCCTTTGTCCCCTCCATTTTGTCATGCTTTGTCCAGATTTCTTGGGCTAGGAGGTTGAGAGGTATGACTGAGCTTCAGGAGTGTAACCACATTGTACTGTACTGGCAAGAATAGAAATGAATATAAAGTATTACCTGTGAAAATGTATGTATTAATAGCAGAATATGGAAACATAAGTAGACAGTAATCTGACATTTGCCCGACATGTAGCCAATACAACAAGAATATTGTCCTGTTGCCCCACTCTTAAGCAAGAGTATGGCATCGTGCTCCAAGGAAGTTTTGCTACTACTCAGTTCAGTCCTCATCAGACCGATCATTGCTTACAGCAACCCATTTGGCATGTACTTAACCAAGCCCTTGCAACAGTTGGAATACCCTTAAGGGTTCCTCACCAGGAGAATATTTGAAATGAGTATCCTGGCCTACATAGATCACCTTAAAGCCTTATCACTGTAATCAGGTTTTTACAGGTTACCTGTGGCAATATACACCTAGTACATAAGACATCCTCAAATTTAACCCTGACTGATGTCTTGCACATGCACAAAACAAACAGCACCAGAAGCACTTTACCCAAGGACATGATCTTTCCCTGTGACCTGAAAAGAAAATACTGAAGAGACCAATGTGTGTCTCAAAAGATTCCTGTGCTATGGAATAAACCTCCCATCTTCCTGTAACAGACTTCATCTGTGACCCTTTTCAAAAGAAACTTGATCAGTGGATGGGAAATCACACATTCACCCCCAGTCTGGGTTCCATGACTCTGATAGACAGAGGTCAACAGTAAGAAAATCAATCCCCAACAAACATAACCTTTAGCTGCCTCTTTACTAACATACAGAGGGGAGGTTGGCATAATGGTCATGGTGTTTATCTTACAGGGGCAAGGAGCAGAGTTTGACTCTCACATAGAGTAATTGGCTAGGCTTAAAATGATCCATAAGGGCAATTAGCCTGGTATTAATCTATGAACCTATATGTCACCGTATAGGCATTCAAGGAGCTCTGGGACAAAACTGGGTTTTGTTGCATAACAAGGCTTGTAAAGCCCCTGGTGGTAATTCGCCAAGTATAAACCTATGAACTTATATAAGATGTATGCTGCTGCTAATAGTAACTTATTACTACCCAAAATCCTTAGCACAAAAAAGGCAGATTACATGAAATATTGTTGAAAAAGCATTGAACTAGTTTATAAGTAAGCTGCTCAGTTTATCCTGGCTGGGAGATATTATGCAGCAATATTAACAGTAGTGGCAGAACAGCTGATAGCATTTGATCTCAAAACAAGAGGTTGCCCAGTTCATTATTTGGCTAAGGTTCCTTCTGTGCAGAGTGTGCATGTCCTCCCTGTGTTCAAGTCGGTTTCTTCCAGGTGTGCTGGTTTCCTCCCACATTCCAAGGACATTCAGTGGGTGGACTGGACACTCTAAATTAGATATAGGTGTGAGTGTGTGTGGAAGAATTACAGTGGCAGGGCTAGCCACCCGATGGTGTAAGCATTGGCTCTAAGTGATTGCCACTGTTGAAGTGACACCTCATCCCCATGTGCAAAGATGTGCAAAAGGTGCTGCACATAGATGGATTAAAAGTAGTAGATATGTAAAGTTGATATCTGTGCAATGCAGTAGGTTCACACATCAAATGCCTTTATTACAAGAGATGGTTGGTGTTAGAATTTCTGAAATATTAACAGGTAAGGCTAGACTATGTGATTAAATTCAACTTTGTTCTGAAAAATAAAATGCTTTCATACATCTCAATTAATGGTGCACTTTTTGCCTGTTCTTAACTTCAAGATTTTTTGCAATTTGTGTTTTATATATATAAAAGGGCAAAGAAGGTTTCATTTCGTTACAAAATGCTTAAGAACCTGGGAGAAGAGACAGTTGATAACTCTCTAATCTGGGAGCTTCATTAGGGTGCATACTTTGTATTGAGTTGCATTGACCAAGAGTACTCTGTGACTTCCAGAAACCTTGATTTGTTTCTGCTTAAATGGGTGCTTAGTTCAGAGTACTGAGTTTTTAAGGCAGTACATCAACCCCGTGCTTCCTCTTATTTTAACGCTGTTGCCTTTTATTAGCAAATGACTTGCATTCCCTGAAAAACACATTTGCACCCAGAGTGGTCTGTGCATGAAACTAGGTGTTTAAAATGCCAGTTTGATGAAATCTATTTGAATGGTTTCAAAGGAAGGAATGATTGTTTCAAAAGAAGGAATGATTGTTGCTTGGCTACTACAGTCACTGTATTGATATTTTTTTGGTCTTTAGAGTCACTGGTAGGACACAAGGCAGTATGTTCTGTGCTTAACACACAAATGTAAAGCTTTGACTGTGGCATATAAGACCTTACTTTGATTAGTGGCTCAGGGAAATGGAGGATCCAAATAGGGGGGAGGGTAGGACTGACTGGCATAGTCTGGTTCCCACATTCTGGAAGGGACAGAGGTATCTAACTCATTGCTGTGCTGCCCATCAGCACTGTTGTGGATCTGGTACACAGCAGTATGGATTGGGTGACAGCTGTGCTGAACAGCAGCAGGGAGACTGTCTCTCTTAGAAAGAATGTGAACATTGCATCTGCCATAGACAGAGAGGGTCCCTTGCATGAATGACAGCCTGCTTAGTGTTCATCTCTTCCACTGAAGGGTAATGAAGGGAATCATAGGGGTCTCACCTTAGTCATGGAATGAATGGGCCGTAGGTCTTTTGTTGTCCTGGCTAGGGAACAAATGGGTCAGAAGTTACACCAGAGTGGGAACACGCAAGTTGATAGAGTGCTGATGCCAGAAATAGTTGTTTAAAAAATAAATGAATAAAATATCTTTAATTTTGACCTAATTTAATACAGATAATTTGATATTAACCTCATGATGCCTGCCCCAGAAAGCATGACTAACAGCTGACTGTAAAGGCACCTCTGAAGACAGATACTGAGGAAATATCACAGCCAAAATATGTCCTAATGTTCAGATGTCAGCAATGAGCTTGTCCCTTCCACACATTGTTAGTCTGTCTTAATTTTATGAACTCAGCATGACTAGGATCTCATCTTTACTGGCTTACGTCAGCCAGAATTGCTATTCGTAGCACCCGCAATGTGCCCTGTAATGACTCCTTCTGCAATTCGTATGGGGTTACATGTATTGGTAACATATCTAAATATGATTGTAGATTCTTTTTTATAAGATCCATTGCTGCTACTACTATTGGAACTGTCTGGAAATCTTTCTTCCATATTGCTCTATTTTCTTCCTGAAGATCCTGATATTATGACTTTGTGTATCTCTGTATGCAAGACATTGTAATCACTGGGTATGGGGATTTCAATGATCAATGTTACTTCTGTCTTCTTTTCATGGACCACTATAACCAGTTTTCTAGCATCTATCTTTTGAACTTTTTGTAATGGGTGATCCCATGTGATACAAACTTCATCATTTTATATGATGCTTTGTAGGTCATGCTTCCAGTGTTTTTATTTCATTGTTTTTTCAGCCACTTCAATACCATAATATTTGCGCAATTCCCCAGTGCAACAGTCTTGCCACATTATTATGCCTTTCAGGATATAGTCCTTCTGCCATTAGTATGTCACAACCAGCAATGAGAGGTGCCACTGTTTCCATGTCTGTTTTATAAAACCTACATTTGTCTCTTTCTCCCACATGTCCAGTGGACTTTGTAAATCAACGTGTACATAGCCCATTATCTCAAGCTGCCAATATTAGCCTTTCATCTCTTGGTTTGAATTTGCCTCTCCTTAACCATTCCTGAATTCATTCCTGATCAACATGAGGTTCTTCTAGACATTTTCTATACTTGCAACTATATTTATGCATTTTCCACATTTCTTGCTTTCTCATCTGGTCCTTCACATTATATTCTTTCTTTTGTTTTTTGTCACTTTCAGTTGCTACCTGATTTTTATCTACTTGGTTTGATTTCCATTCCTGCTTGAAGCCGATGTGCTTCGGCTAGACTAAACAGTGAAGTCATTTTAGATTTATTTTCCTCATGTTTCAAAACGTTCACTACATTTGGGTCTTGTGAGGTCAGCAGATATTTGTGCAGTCCCATGATTGCAGATCTATACATGTAATAATAAAACTGAAAAGCTCCAAGAAAACTAAATAAATTAAAATGAACTCACTGTGGCAAAAATAAAAAATACACACTAGACGGTACTAGTATTAAGTGCTTTCATCCTTTAATGATGTGAACAACTTCATCAGACTATAGTAACAAGGAAAGATGCTGTAGAAATAAATGGTAATATAAGATTAAATGTGCAACCAAAGAAATGAATATTTTTAAAAAATACAAATCCAGTAACCAATAACAGAAGGGTATAATTTTGAGAAGCTATGATAACTAGCTTTGTCTATTTATAATATACACATTTGTATGAAAAGGGAGGAGCCAGCATAATGCACACACTATGTTGATGTTCTTGTTAAGACCAGGAGCATCCTCAGCATTCAGCAGCAGTTGCCATTTCATTTCTCTGACCTGTAAGAGAGCATCACAATCACGAAAAAACATACCAACTTGTACAAGCACAACGGAATGAAACCCTCAGACATTAAAACAAACTTCCTTGTGTTTATCCCTGCTTATACTAATTGGGAAGCTTAATATCACATCTCTTTTAGGTTGATCACTGGGGGAAAAAAAAAAGTGAATGATAAGCTGGAACTTAGTATAGCAGTTTGTTAGAATTTCCTCAAATAGTCTCTGTAATAATTCTTGGGGATAATTCTTTAACATAAATATTTTTTGCAAAAAAATATGATTCATTGATAAAATAAATGGGGGAGTTGGATAAAATGTCCTCGGACCAAGTTAACCCTCATAAAATAAGGATGTTGGCTGCAAAAGTCAAGGAAATTATTCATATATGTGTCTTTCCTGAATACTGAAGACTGCTATTGGCCAGTGGGTTCTTTTCCTTGTTACTGTATTCTGATGAAGTTCTTTGCATCATTAAAGGACAAAAGTGCTTAATACCAGTTCTGTCTAGGGTGAATTTCTTTATTTTTGTGTAGTGAGTTTGTTTTAATAGCTCTGTACATTTATAAACAGTCCAGATTTCATAGGTTCTTAGGTGTTTGTTTACAAAGCTAATGACCACAAAGGCACTTTTAAGCCTAGCCATGCATCCCAAATCCTTGACAATTTCTCATATCCTTGATGCATCCCAAATCCTTGACAATTTCTCATATCTTTGATAAGTGTAAGTAGGGACTTGAGAGGTGAGACATTTACAGGCAGGGGCCTGAGAAATAAACCATTTGCAGGCTGACTGTGTCCATTAGAGATGTAGGTGCCAAACTAGGGATGAATTTCCTGTTTCTGATCCAATTTTCCAAGTTACACTTGAATTGGATTTTGGGGAACTCTGCTTCACATGGATGGGTAGCCTGTTCCAGAAAGTTTCTGGTAGACATACCTGTCTCTTCAGCAGGTCCTGTTTATAACACAGGTAAGGACTAAGTCTTTCGTATGGGTAATTCTGGTGATGCTTGCTTTGCAGATATGCAGGAAGACCATCAAAGTTAGGTTGAATGCCTTGTTTGCCAGGTATAGCCTGTAGGAGGAAGAGTATAGGGATAGGGCCTTGAGGCAGTCTGCATAGGGCATGTTATTACACCCTGTATTGTATTTTGTTAGTGTGGGACCCTTGCTTTCACCTTTGACACCACCCACATGACCCTTGTAAAACGAAGACAGTAAACCATAATAGCCCAATCCTAGTACAGGTCCTGACCATGTGGATTTGCAATTTCTTAATGTCTCTGTGGATAGCTTGGTAGATACAAGCATTTTGAGACTATGTAGGCACAACCTTTTAATCCATAAAGAAAGAAAGTTTATGAGAGGTGTACATACTTTCTACACCCTTGGAGGCAAAAATCTCTCTTACAAACAAGGTTGCTAAGAACACATGCATTACATCCTCCACACATGCAGCTCACCACACACATATAATTTATTATGATGAGACACTAAAAATAACCCTCTCCAAACCTCTAAGATCTCTTAAGCTGTTAAACTGCAAAACCTACCCTCAGCAATTACTAAAGCTACACCAAAAGCACTACCTAACACCACACATAATCCAGCAATTCCCCAAGAATGAAGCTCATAAGGCAAGCAAACACTTTATGTGGTACTGTCATCATAGGGCATTCTATTGTACAACACAGAGAGACTCCTCTTGAGAAGCTGGATAAGGAGAGAATAATGGCAAGTTGCCTACCAGGAGCTAAAATCTGCAATATCATGAGTGCCCTCTAGTCAGTTCACTACAGGTACCAATATGATTCCATCATACTCCACAAGTGTAAATGACCCGAGGCATATGTCACTGGATTTTATGAATCTTTCTATGTATCACAGGCATGTATGTGTCTTGCATTGAGTAGCATTTATTCAAAGCTTTCCTGTGCCTTGCTTGGACACCTGTGACTACAAGACCTTGGGCTGCTTCTAAAACCATCTGTGGACCTACAAAGCTAACAAAATTTTTTTTTTTTTTTTTTTTTTTTGCACGTAGAGCCTCAGAGTTTAATACTTCTGTGAGCCACAGAAGTGATCCCCGGGGTGAATTTCTTATCTCCCATCCAATCATCAAGATTTTTCTTGAAGAGTGCTAATGAGGAGCTTTGTTTGATATAGATAGGTAGTTTGTTCCAGAGTATGGGAAGTCTCTTGGACAGGAATTTATCCCTCCAGCATGTTCTGTTTATTGTGGTGACAAGGTTTAGGTCCCTAGAGGGTGTAGGTCATAGGGATTGGGATTTCTTTAAGTGGAGCATGTCTAAAAGCTCTGAGTTTGACATAACTTTGTGTGTTAGGCAGAGATCACCTCGGAGTAGGCGATATGCAACGGAGTAAAGCTGCAGTTTTTTGAGACGGTCTGCATAGGGCATCTGTTTGAGGCCAGTAATCCTCTTTGTGAAGTATTTCTGTGGCCTTTCTAGTTGTTGTAGATGTCTTGTGAGGTACATACCAAAAGGGGCATTGTACTCTATAATGGGTCTAATGAGTGACGGGTAGAGGGGAACAATTACCTCTTTTTTCCTGGATGAGAAACCTTTTGTGATGAGGTGTGCCATGTAGAAGGATTTCCTGACTACTGTGGTGATGTGATAATCAAAGGAGAGACTACTGTCCACCTGTGTCCCCAGGTCTCTTATCGCACTTTCAGTGTTAAGTAGACTACCGCCTATGTGGTAGTTCATGGGTACTGAGTTTTTACCAAAAGGGATGACAATGCACTTTTTGCCATTGAGCTTGAGGTCATGGCTTTTTCACCAGGCATCTGTCTCAGCGAGGCCCTTTTGTAGGATGCCCACATCTTTTGGAGTTTTGATTATGGATCCTAGTTTGCAGTCATCTGTGAACTTCATTAGCCAAAGACCTTCTGTGTTGGCCTGTACTTCAGAGAAATGGATACCAAACAGGAGATGACCCAGGACTGAACCCTGTGGTACTCCACTTGTCACTGGTCTGAAGTTGGATTTGGAGTCTGCTACTTTCACAGTGTGGGTTCTGTCAGTGAGCCAATTGGCAACCCATCTTGTGACATAGGGATTTATACCTAGTTTAGTGAGTTTATCTATAATTCTAGAGTGGAGGATGGTGTTGATAGGCTGTGTCGACAACCTTACCCCCATCTATGGCTTTGGTGACTGCTTCAAAGAAGTCTATCACGTTTAGGAGACATGATCTGCCTTTTACAAACCCGAACTGGGTGGGGTCCTGAGTTTGGAGATTACCAATGTCATTGTTTATAAGTTCCATGATGATACGTTCCATAGCTTTGCAGACCAGGCTTGTTAGGCTAATGGGGCATTAATTTCTGGGGTCTTTGGTGGCTCCCCCTTTGTGGAGTGGGATAACTGTCACTGTGTGCCATTCAGTGGGCACATAGCCTGAGGTGAGGCTATGATTGAACATGGTACTTAGGTGGGGTGCCAGTTCGTTCTGTAGTTCATGTAGAACACAGCCTGGGATGTCATCAGGTCCCATGGATGCCGTGTTCTTGGCTTTGGATAGTATGTTTATTACCTGTGCAGCTGTAATTACAGGAACTTTGCATTTTTCTGGAATAGAGATGGGCCCATTAGGGATGACAGGGGGGTAAGGATAGCACTAAACCTCTCTCCCAGGATGTTGGCAATATCAGTTGGTTCTGTATATTTAGTGCCATTGTGCTGTAACTCAGAGCAGATCTGAGTGTTGCCATTGAGATTCTTGACATAGCTATAGAATGCTTTGTGGTTGTCTTTAGAGTCAGTGGTGATTTTGTTTTCATAACTAGCTTTGGAGGATTTTATGAGGGATCTCAGCTTCTTACTGAGGCTGACCAGAGAGTTTCTCCAATCATGGGATTTTACTCTTTTTTTGCAACAGTTTCTTTCTTCTGTTGTAGAGTTTGTTTATGGCAGGGGACCACCAGATTGGCTTCCTTTTTTTGGAGGATAGCATCTTGATTCTGTTAGGGATTGCATGATCCATACACTCATGTAAGTGCTTATAAAGTGCATGTGTGTAGGATTTAGCAGTCATACCTCTATTGTCCATCAACATGAGTGTCGTGAAGTTGGCCTTGAGGCGGTCGGCATGGGACATGTTATTTATGCCCTGTATTCTTGTAGAGAGGAACCTTTGTGGACATTGCAATTGTTGGATATGCCTGGTTAGGGACAAGCCATATGTGCCATTGAACTCGATGATAGGTGAGATGAATGCTGAATAAAGTGGAATGACTTCCTTGGACCTAGATGCCATAAGTTGCGCAACATAACATCATCATCATCATATGTCTACAGTAGTAAGGAAATCAAAGACTAGATCACTGTGTGTGTGTGGCCCTAAGTCTCTTACCATTCAGCCTAACACTATACTTATGGTTGACTTCAACTACACTTCCATAA
>NC_056750.1:687802676-687817889 GCF_019279795.1 Protopterus annectens
TGTCTAACGTTTTCCAGGACAGAAATTTTAAGTTTGCAGTAGCAGCTGGCTGGAAAGGAGGGAGAGTGAGTTTTTCCAATACAAAATTGAGGTCCCAGGCAGGGGTTGGAGCTCTTCTGGGTGGTCTTACGTTTTGGCCCTCTGAGATACTGCTTTAGCAGAGGATGAGAGAAGAGGGAGGTTCTGTGTTGTAATGAGCTGAAATGGTTGAGGCATGGAATTTTATGGAAGAAAAGGACATGCTCTTGTGAAGTATCTCAGTTAAGTATTGTAAAATCTGAGGAATATTGGGCACAGCTGTGCTTATTCCTAGTGATTGATTCCATGCACAGAATCTTTACCATTTTTCAGTATAAGATTTTCTAGTACTAGGCCTTCTCGCCTCCAAATGACATCCATCACAGGTTTACTGAGAGATGCTAAGGGTGAACTTTGGTGATTAGCTACGCTGCAAGATTCAAAGTTTGGAGCTGAGTGTGCAGAATTTGTTTTTTCTGCTGAGACAGTAAGTAAGGTGTCTGAGGCAGGTGCCACGTTGGAAGGTTTTACCCACTGTTAGTTGCACATGGATAGTCTCTGATGCTTCGTGCTGTGCCACCAACCTGGAGGTGTGGGTATCTTTGATGAATATTGATACTCCCTCTCCCCCTCCTTTTGTGGGTCAGTCCAAGTTTTGGGGCTGAAAAGCATGGTATGAGGTATAACGTGGTAGTGCTCTCGGGAGCCTTGAACCAGGTTTCTGTTACTGCACAGATATCGATGTTCTCCATGCTAAGGAGAGTTTCATGTGCGTGCATCTTGAGGTTTAGACTTCTGGCGTTGAGTAGCATTACTGTTAGTTTCTTATCCCTTGTGATACCTATGGAGGTGGGTTTGTCTTTTGAGCCTTGCCTAAAAAAGGCACTATGGGGGTAGCAAGAGCCTTTGCCAATATCCAAAAGCCTGATCAGAGATGCCTTCCCCTTTTGGAAGGTGCAAGCCGTCCCTAGCGAAGCATCGTGGCTTGTCGAGCATATCATCCCAGGCTGACAGGCATTGGATCCCCTTTGAATGACACCAATACTTAAGCCAATTGTTGAAATTGATCATCTTGTCTTCATATTGTGGCATCATTCTTGGTGAGGGTAAGATGCTACTCAAGGTCAGGGTCATACCGGCCTGGGCCACATGCTCAGGGAGCTCCTCTATGTCTCTTTTCATGTAGTCCAGGGAGGTATGTCTCAGGTCATTCACACCAGCATGGACAATGACTGAGTCATATTGGAGTGACCTGAGTGCTTGTGTTATTTGGCGGATCCTAGCGCCCGACAGGCAGCTCACCGTGACCTTCTCCTTGTTCAGCCTGGTGAGCGGGGCGTCAGTGTGCCTGACGATAGAGTCACCTATTACAAGTGTATCAGGTGTGTTGTTTAGCCTTAAGGGCTGTGACTGTTCAGCACACTGGCTTTGTGAGCTATGTGTTGCACGTGTTTTGTTTTGGGGTAGCGGTTGCTTAGGTGTCTGCTTTGGAAGATTTTTATTTAGAGCCTCCGAGTATGTTTTTGTGTGTTTATGTGTTTGGTTTGCTGTCGTGGTAGGTCTGTGTGAGACTGGAATTGTACTGAGTGTGGTTTCCTTCTCCTCCTGACTGGTTACACCAGTACTGAGTTGAGAGAGCTTAGCCTCCAGTTTGGCTATATGGATGCATCTCTCACATGTGTTGGAATTTGTTGGGAGGAGGAGAGGGTTGTCTGTGTACATGAGGCAGTTGTAACATTGCCTCAAGATTCCCAGATTCACCAGCTGGACCGGAGAGAAGATAAACAAATGACCTTTGGACATGCTAGAATAGTATTGGGAATTCCTTTATAATTGAAAAAAAAAGGGCCAATGAGGAACAAGGTACTCAAGAGGACTTTGTGAGAGTGTATTGCTTTTAATTTTTTAGTGCTGACTTATATAATTGCTTTAGTGAGCAAGTGCCTTTAGTGAGCAAGTGCCAGGTAACTTAAATGCAATGTGTTACAGGTAACTTAAATGCAAAAACAACAAACAGTAACTTTCTTTTAAGTGAAACAAGGAAAATGAGTACAGTAAGCAATGCAGATATCACTAGGGATCCACAGAAGCGCTGAAAAGCCGTGTTTTAGGTGGTATTAGCATTTCAGGGAAATAACAAGCATACAAACAGAGCTAGATTTTGGCCTGTTCCACAATAATATTTGTGTTTTTCTGCCAAATCACTGGGATGATATGAGGAATGATGTCACTAAATGATAATAAACATTTCAGTTGCAGACTTCAAATCCCTCAAAGTGTATGTCAAAACAAACCCTGTTACTTTAGCAAATTTTAAACTTTATAGGAGTAATATTTAAAATATGACCCTAGTTATGGGCCTTTGTCCCCTCCATTTTGTCATGCTTTCTCCAGATTTCTTGGGCTAGGAGGTTGAGAGGTATGACTGAGCTTCAGGAGTGTAACCACATTGTACTGTACTGGCAAGAATAGAAATGAATATAAAGTATTACCTGTGAAAATGTATGTATTAATAGCAGAATATGGAAACATAAGTAGACAGTAATCTGACATTTGCCCGACATGTAGCCAATACAACAAGAATATTGTCCTGTTGCCCCACTCTTAAGCAAGAGTATGGCATCGTGCTCCAAGGAAGTTTTGCTACCACTCAGTTCAGTCCTCATCAGACCGATCATTGCTTACAGCAACCCATTTGGCATGTACTTAACCAAGCCCTTGCAACAGTTGGAATACCCTTAAGGGTTCCTCACCAGGAGAATATTTGAAATGAGTATCCTGGCCTACATAGATCACCTTAAAGCCTTATCACTGTAATCAGGTATTTACAGGTTACCTGTGGCAATATACACCTAGTACATAAGACATCCTCAAATTTAACCCTGACTGATGTCTTGCACATGCACAAAACAAACAGCACCAGAAGCACTTTACCCAAGGACATGATCTTTCCCTGTGACCTGAAAAGAAAATACTGAAGAGACCAATGTGTGTCTCAAAAGATTCCTGTGCTATGGAATAAACCTCCCATCTTCCTGTAACAGACTTCATCTGTGACCCTTTTCAAAAGAAACTTGATCATTGGATGGGAAATCACACATTCACCCACAGTCTGGGTTCCATGACTCTGATAGACAGAGGTCAACAGTAAGAAAATCAATCCCCAACAAACATAACCTTTAGCTGCCTCTTTACTAACATACAGAGGGGAGGTTGGCATCATGGTCATGGTGTTTATCTTACAGGGGCAAGGAGCAGAGTTTGACTCTCACATAGAGTAATTGGCTAGGCTTAAAATGATCCATAAGGGCAATTAGCCTGGTATTAATCTATGAACATATATGTCACCGTATAGGCATTCAAGGAGCTCTGGGACAAAACTGGGTTTTGTTGCATAACAAGGCTTGTAAAGCCCCTGGTGGTAATTCGCCAAGTATAAACCTATGAACTTATATAAGATGTATGCTGCTGCTAATAGTAACTTATTACTACCCAAAATCCTTAGCACAAAAAAGGCAGATTACATGAAATATTGTTGAAAAGCATTGAACTAGTTTATAAGTAAGCTGCTCAGTTTATCCTGGCTGGGAGATATTATGCAGCAATATTAACAGTAGTGGCAGAACAGCTGATAGCATTTGATCTCAAAACAAGAGGTTGCCCAGTTCATTATTTGGCTAAGGTTCCTTCTGTGCAGAGTGTGCATGTCCTCCCTGTGTTCAAGTCGGTTTCTTCCGGGTGTGCTGGTTTCCTCCCACATTCCAAGGACATTCAGTGGGTGGACTGGACACTCTAAATTAGATATAGGTGTGAGTGTGTGTGGAAGAATTACAGTGGCAGGGCTAGCCACCCGATGGTGTAAGCATTGGCTCTAAGTGATTGCCACTGTTGAAGTGACACCTCATCCCCATGTGCAAAGATGTGCAAAAGGTGCTGCACATAGATGGATTAAAAGTAGTAGATATGTAAAGTTGATATCTGTGCAATGCAGTAGGTTCACACATCAAATGCCTTTATTACAAGAGATGGTTGGTGTTAGAATTTCTGAAATATTAACAGGTAAGGCTAGACTATGTGATTAACTTCAACTTTGTTCTGAAAAATAAAATGCTTTCATACATCTCAATTAATGGTGCACTTTTTGCCTGTTCTTAACTTCAAGATTTTTTGCAATTTGTGTTTTATATATATAAAAGGGCAAAGAAGGTTTCATTTCATTACAAAATGCTTAAGAACCTGGGAGAAGAGACAGTTGATAACTCTCTAATCTGGGAGCTTCATTAGGGTGCATACTTTGTATTGAGTTGCATTGACCAAGAGTACTCTGTGACTTCCAGAAACCTTGATTTGTTTCTGCTTAAATGGGTGCTTAGTTCAGAGTACTGAGTTTTTAAGGCAGTACATCAACCCCGTGCTTCCTCTTATTTTAACGCTGTTGCCTTTTATTAGCAAATGACTTGCATTCCCTGAAAAACACATTTGCACCCAGAGTGGTCTGTGCATGAAACTAGGTGTTTAAAATGCCAGTTTGATGAAATCTATTTGAATGGTTTCAAAGGAAGGAATGATTGTTTCAAAAGAAGGAATGATTGTTGCTTGGCTACTACAGTCACTGTATTGATATTTTTTTGGTCCTTAGAGTCACTGGTAGGACACAAGGCAGTATGTTCTGTGCTTAACACACAAATGTAAAGCTTTGACTGTGGCATATAAGACCTTACTTTGATTAGTGGCTCAGGGAAATGGAGGATCCAAATAGGGGGGAGGGTAGGACTGACTGGCATAGTCTGGTTCCCACATTCTGGAAGGGACAGAGGTATCTAACTCATTGCTGTGCTGCCCATCAGCACTGTTGTGGATCTGGTACACAGCAGTATGGATTGGGTGACAGCTGTGCTGAACAGCAGCAGGGAGACTGTCTCTCTTAGAAAGAATGTGAACATTGCATCTGCCATAGACAGAGAGGGTCCCTTGCATGAATGACAGCCTGCTTAGTGTTCATCTCTTCCACTGAAGGGTAATGAAGGGAATCATAGGGGTCTCACCTTAGTCATGGAATGAATGGGCCGTAGGTCTTTTGTTGTCCTGGCTAGGGAACAAATGGGTCAGAAGTTACACCAGAGTGGGAACACGCAAGTTGATAGAGTGCTGATGCCAGAAATAGTTGTTTAAAAAATAAATGAATAAAATATCTTTAATTTTGACCTAATTTAATACAGATAATTTGATATTAACCTCATGATGCCTGCCCCAGAAAGCATGACTAACAGCTGACTGTAAAGGCACCTCTGAAGACAGATACTGAGGAAATATCACAGCCAAAATATATCCTAATGTTCAGATGTCAGCAATGAGCTTGTCCCTTCCACACATTGTTAGTCTGTCTTAATTTTATGAACTCAGCATGACTAGGGTCTCATCTTTACTGGCTTACGTCAGCCAGAATTGCTATTCGTAGCACCCGCAATGTGCCCTGTAATGACTCCTTCTGCAATTCGTATGGGGTTACATGTATTGGTAACATATCTAAATATGATTGTAGATTCTTTTTTATAAGATCCATTGCTGCTACTACTATTGGAACTGTCTGGAAATCTTTCTTCCATATTGCTCTATTTTTTTCCTGAAGATCCTGATATTATGACTTTGTGTATCTCTGTATGCAAGACATTGTAATCACTGGGTATGGGGATTTCAATGATCAATGTTACTTCTGTCTTCTTTTCATGGACCACTATAACCAGTTTTCTAGCATCTATCTTTTGAACTTTTTGTAATGGGTGATCCCATGTGATACAAACTTCATCATTTTATATGATGCTTTGTAGGTCATGCTTCCAGTGTTTTTATTTCATTGTTTTTTCAGCCACTTCAATACCATAATATTTGCAATTCCCCAGTGCAACAGTCTTGCCACATTATTATGCCTTTCAGGATATAGTCCTTCTGCCATTAGTATGTCACAACCAGCAATGAGAGGTGCCACTGTTTCCATGTCTGTTTTATAAAACCTACATTTGTCTGTTTCTCCCACATGTCCAGTGGACTTTGTAAATCAACGTGTACATAGCCCATTATCTCAAGCTGCCAATATTAGCCTTTCATCTCTTGGTTTGAATTTGCCTCTCCTTAACCATTCCTGAATTCATTCCTGATCAACATGAGGTTCTTCTAGACATTTTCTATACTTGCAACTATATTTATGCATTTTCCACATTTCTTGCTTTCTCATCTGGTCCTTCACATTATATTCTTTCTTTTGTTTTTTGTCACTTTCAGTTGCTACCTGATTTTTATCTACTTGGTTTGATTTCCATTCCTGCTTGAAGCCGATGTGCTTTGGCTAGACTAAACAGTGAAGTCATTTTAGATTTATTTTCCTCATGTTTCAAAACGTTCACTACATTTGGGTCTTGTGAGGTCAGCAGATATTTGTGCAGTCCCATGATTGCAGATCTATACATGTAATAATAAAACCAAAAAGCTCCAAGAAAACTAAATAAATTAAAATGAACTCACTGTGGCAAAAATAAAAAATACACACTAGACGGTACTAGTATTAAGTGCTTTCATCCTTTAATGATGTGAACAACTTCATCAGACTATAGTAACAAGGAAAGATGCTGTAGAAATAAATGGTAATATAAGATTAAATGTGCAACCAAAGAAATGAATATTTTTAAAAAATACAAATCCAGTAACCAATAACAGAAGGGTATAATTTTGAGAAGCTATGATAACTAGCTTTGTCTATTTATAATATACACATTTGTATGAAAAGGGAGGAGCCAGCATAATGCACACACTATGTTGATGTTCTTGTTAAGACCAGGAGCATCCTCAGCATTCAGCAGCAGTTGCCATTTCATTTCTCTGACCTGTAAGAGAGCATCACAATCACGAAAAAACATACCAACTTGTACAAGCACAACGGAATGAAACCCTCAGACATTAAAACAAACTTCCTTGTGTTTATCCCTGCTTATAGGAATTGGGAAGCTTAATATCACATCTCTTTTAGGTTGATCACTGGGGGAAAAAAAAAAGTGAATGATAAGCTGGAACTTAGTATAGCAGTTTGTTAGAATTTCCTCAAATAGTCTCTGTAATAATTCTTGGGGAATATTCTTTAACATAAATATTTTTTGCAAAAAAATATGATTCATTGATAAAATAAATGGGGGAGTTGGATAAAATGTCCTCGAACCAAGTTAACCCTCATAAAATAAGGATGTTGGCTGCAAAAGTCAAGGAAATTATTCATATATGTGTCTTTCCTGAATACTGAAGAGTGCAATTGGCCAGTGGGTTCTTTTCCTTGTTACTGTATTCTGATGAAGTTCTTTGCATCATTAAAGGACAAAAGTGCTTAATACCAGTTCTGTCTAGGGTGAATTTCTTTATTTTTGTGTAGTGAGTTTGTTTTAATAGCTCTGTACATTTATAAACAGTCCAGATTTCATAGGTTCTTAGGTGTTTGTTTACAAAGCTAATGACCACAAAGGCACTTTTAAGCCTAGCCATGCATCCCAAATCCTTGACAATTTCTCATATCCTTGATGCATCCCAAATCCTTGACAATTTCTCATATCTTTGATAAGTGTAAGTAGGGACTTGAGAGGTGAGACATTTACAGGCAGGGGCCTGAGAAATAAACCATTTGCAGGCTGACTGTGTCCATTAGAGATGTAGGTGCCAAACTAGGGATGAATTTCCTGTTTCTGATCCAATTTTCCAAGTTACACTTGAATTGGATTTTGGGAACTCTGCTTCACATGGATGGGTAGCCTGTTCCAGAAAGTTTCTGGTAGACATACCTGTCTCTTCAGCAGGTCCTGTTTATAACACAGGTAAGGACTAAGTCTTTCGTATGGGTAATTCTGGTGATGCTTGCTTTGCAGATATGCAGGAAGACCATCAAAGTTAGGTTGAATGCCTTGTTTGCCAGGTATAGCCTGTAGGAGGAAGAGTATAGGGATAGGGCCTTGAGGCAGTCTGCATAGGGCATGTTATTACACCCTGTATTGTATTTTGTTAGTGTGGGACCCTTGCTTTCACCTTTGACACCACCCACATGACCCTTGTAAAACGAAGACAGTAAACCATAATAGCCCAATCCTAGTACAGGTCCTGACCATGTGGATTTGCAATTTCTTAATGTCTCTGTGGATAGCTTGGTAGATACAAGCATTTTGAGACTATGTAGGCACAACCTTTTAATCCATAAAGAAAGAAAGTTTATGAGAGGTGTACATACTTTCTACACCCTTGGAGGCAAAAATCTCTCTTACAAACAAGGTTGCTAAGAACACATGCATTACATCCTCCACACATGCAGCTCACCACACACATATAACTTATTATGATGAGACACTAAAAATAACCCTCTCCAAACCTCTAAGATCTCTTAAGCTGTTAAACTGCAAAACCTACCCTCAGCAATTACTAAAGCTACACCAAAAGCACTACCTAACACCACACATAATCCAGCAATTCCCCAAGAATGAAGCTCATAAGGCAAGCAAACACTTTATGTGGTACTGTCATCATAGGGCATTCTATTGTACAACACAGAGAGACTCCTCTTGAGAAGCTGGATAAGGAGAGAATAATGGCAAGTTGCCTACCAGGAGCTAAAATCTGCAATATCATGAGTGCCCTCTAGTCAGTTCACTACAGGTACCAATATGATTCCATCATACTCCACAAGTGTAAATGACCCGAGGCATATGTCACTGGATTTTATGAATCTTTCTATGTATCACAGGCATGTATGTGTCTTGCATTGAGTAGCATTTATTCAAAGCTTTCCTGTGCCTTGCTTGGACACCTGTGACTACAAGACCTTGGGCTGCTTCTAAAACCATCTGTGGACCTACAAAGCTAACAAAATTTTTTTTTTTTTTTTTTTTTTTGCACGTAGAGCCTCAGAGTTTAATACTTCTGTGAGCCACAGAAGTGATCCCCGGGGTGAATTTCTTATCTCACATCCAATCATCAAGATTTTTCTTGAAGAGTGCTAATGAGGAGCTTTGTTTGATATAGATAGGTAGTTTGTTCCAGAGTATGGGAAGTCTCTGGGACAGGAATTTATCCCTCCAGCATGTTCTGTTTATTGTGGTGACAAGGTTTAGGTCCCTAGAGGGTGTAGGTCATAGGGATTGGGATTTCTTTAAGTGGAGCATGTCTAAAAGCTCTGAGTTTGACATAACTTTGTGTGTTAGGCAGAGATCACCTCGGAGTAGGCGATATGCAACGGAGTAAAGCTGCAGTTTTTTGAGACGGTCTGCATAGGGCATCTGTTTGAGGCCAGTAATCCTCTTTGTGAGGTATTTCTGTGGCCTTTCTAGTTGTTGTAGATGTCTTGTGAGGTACATACCAAAAGGGACATTGTACTCTATAATGGGTCTAATGAGTGACGGGTAGAGGGGAACAATTACCTCTTTTTTCCTGGATGAGAAACCTTTTGTGATGAGGTGTGCCATGTAGAAGGATTTCCTGACTACTGTGGTGATGTGATAATCAAAGGAGAGACTACTGTCCACCTGTGTCCCCAGGTCTCTTATCGCACTTTCAGTGTTAAGTAGACTACCGCCTATGTGGTAGTTCATGGGTACTGAGTTTTTACCAAAAGGGATGACAATGCACTTTTTTCCATTGAGCTTGAGGTCATGGCTTTTCACCAGGCATCTGTCTCAGCGAGGCCCTTTTGTAGGATGCCCACATCTTTTGGAGTTTTGATTATGGATCCTAGTTTGCAGTCATCTGTGAACTTCATTAGCCAAAGACCTTCTGTGTTGGCCTGTACTTCAGAGAAATGGATACCAAACAGGAGATGACCCAGGACTGAACCCTGTGGTACTCCACTTGTCACTGGTCTGAAGTTGGATTTGGAGTCTGCTACTTTCACAGTGTGGGTTCTGTCAGTGAGCCAATTGGCAACCCATCTTGTGACATAGGGATTTATACCTAGTTTAGTGAGTTTATCTATAATTCTAGAGTGGAGGATGGTGTTGAAAGCCTTGGCAAGATCTAGATAGGCTGTGTCGACAACCTTACCCCCATCTATGGCTTTGGTGACTGCTTCAAAGAAGTCTATCACGTTTAGGAGACATGATCTGCCTTTTACAAACCCGAACTGGGTGGGGTCCTGAGTTTGGAGATTACCAATGTCATTGTTTATAAGTTCCATGATGATACGTTCCATAGCTTTGCAGACCAGGCTTGTTAGGCTAATGGGGCATTAATTTCTGGGGTCTTTGGTGGCTCCCCCTTTGTGGAGTGGGATAACTGTCACTGTGCGCCATTCAGTGGGCACATAGCCTGAGGTGAGGCTATGATTGAACATGGTACTTAGGTGGGGTGCCAGTTCGTTCTGTAGTTCATGTAGAACACAGCCTGGGATGTCATCAGGTCCCATGGATGCCGTGTTCTTGGCTTTGGATAGTATGTTTATTACCTGTGCAGCTGTAATTACAGGAACTTTGCATTTTTCTGGAATAGAGATGGGCCCATTAGGGGATGACAGGGGGGTAAGGATAGCACTAAACCTCTCTCCCAGGATGTTGGCAATATCAGTTGGTTCTGTATATTTAGTGCCATTGTGCTGTAACTCAGAGCAGATCTGAGTGTTGCCATTGAGATTCTTGACATAGCTATAGAATGCTTTGTGGTTGTCTTTAGAGTCAGTGGTGATTTTGTTTTCATAACTAGCTTTGGAGGATTTTATGAGGGATCTCAGCTTCTTACTGAGGCTGACCAGAGAGTTTCTCCAATCATGGGATTTTACTCTTTTTTTGCAACAGTTTCTTTCTTCTGTTGTAGAGTTTGTTTATGGCAGGGGACCACCAGATTGGCTTCCTTTTTTTGGAGGATAGCATCTTGATTCTGTTAGGGATTGCATGATCCATACACTCATGTAAGTGCTTATAAAGTGCATGTGTGTAGGATTTAGCAGTCATACCTCTATTGTCCATCAACATGAGTGTCGTGAAGTTGGCCTTGAGGCGGTCGGCATGGGACATGTTATTTATGCCCTGTATTCTTGTAGAGAGGAACCTTTGTGGACATTGCAATTGTTGGATATGCCTGGTTAGGGACAAGCCATATGTGCCATTGAACTCGATGATAGGTGAGATGAATGCTGAATAAAGTGGAATGACTTCCTTGGTCCTAGATGCCATAAGTTGCGCAACATAACATCATCATCATCATATGTCTACAGTAGTAAGGAAATCAAAGACTAGATCACTGTGTGTGTGTGGCCCCAATTCTCTTACCATTCAGCCTAACACTATACTTATGGTTGACTTCAACTACACTTCCATAAACTGAGGCGTATACAACCCATAATTTCACATTAGAGATGCTATGAAACTGTGTTGATCATTGCATGGGGCATATATATTCAAAAGTAGGATAGGTTTATCAAATGCATTATCCGATAAAATCACATAACACCATCGCCCATTTGGATCCACTTTGGAGTCTAAAATCCTATCTTTGTATTGGGTTTTGATAATTATAGCCACTCCCGCACTGTTTGTCTTACCTTCTGATGTCACTAGCTCTCTAATCCAGTTCTTTTTTCTAATATCATTCCATTGTTCATTCATCAAATGTGTTTCCTGTAGAAATACAAACAGTGCTTTTTCCTGTAATAATATGTGTAGCAACAGCTTTCTCTTCTTCAAGTTCTGGAGCCCTTTAACATTCCATGAGTTCAACTCCCACATTCACAGGTCTTGGTATCAAATAACAATATAAGAGGGGAATTATGAAATTGACATGTATTGACTGTGCACTATATCTAATCTGGAAGCATTTCCTACATCCCGTCCCTAACCAGTGCTTACCCACTTTACCCCTGGACCAGGATTTATATAGGTCTTGTATAAGAGAAAATATAAACAAGGTTAAACACACCAACACATTGAAAAACTTCAGGTAATAACATTTAAAACATTTCCTAAACATACAACCTATATATTCTAGCATATCTACATCAAAGTCTAAACTACACATTCCCTACCAAACACCGCTACTTAACTACAGCTTTGGTTTAACTATTAGTTAAACAAATCTCATTTCTAAGGTTATTACTGTGTAAAGGAAAGTTTTAGTAGATTGGGTACTTATTTTATCCTACCTTAAGTATCTGTTTTGTTGCAATCATTATGTACATAAACTTTTTACAGAAGAGAGGAGAGAGAAAAAAAAAAAAAAATACATCCTACATTTTAGATCTGTACCCTACACAGTGCCTGCCACTCACTGCATATAGTAACAAAAACAATTTTGGTTCACACCTATAAAAGAAGAAAAAAAACAGTAAAAGTACATGTTATTATGTGCTTTAAGTACATACTGTAATGTTATTTAGTTCTAAAAAGAACATTATCATATTATTTTCAGTTCTCTTTGTCTTTTCAAGCCAGGAAACCATCAGAAATACTCACGACAAGGGACCTCTTTCACAGCAGGACCACAAGAAGTATTACATCCAAATCTACACTCTCAGTTGAAATCCAGGCATTTCCTGTTTACCACACAATGGAAATAGACCTTGTAGGCCATAAAAGTCTGGAAACCAGACAGCAGACCCTCAGATTAGCATAAACAAACAGTTTTATTGCTTTTTCAGAGGCCTGAACAGTTTAGTGAAGAAACAAAGGATTAGAAAAGCCTTGAGGTAAAATACATGCTGGATCTGACTACAGGAACATGCCAGTCTCAATTGAAGTTCTTTTCAGCCCTCTGATGCAGGTAGAACTTTAAAAACTTTCAGAAACACTTCTTTTGCCTGATTTTTATTGGAAACAGAATATTTAGCGCCACCCACCATAAATGTAAGCATATTGGGGTATTTCATCTGGAATTTAATTTGTTTATCAATCAGAAATTTACAGTAAGCAGATAAAGACTGTCTAGCCTGCCTTACTTGTAATGGTAAATCTTGAGCCAGAAATATTTTAACATTTTTCCACATAACATAGCCACCATTTTTTTTTGCAGTAAACAGTATTTTGCTAACATCTTGAAAGTTCAATATCTTAACATATACAGGTCTAGGCATAGTAGAAGCTTGTACCTCTCTCAGCTCTGTGTGCCCTTTCTATTACAATCTGTTTCACCCCATCAGCATCATTTAACAGTATTTCAAATATTTGTGTTATGGCTGGTATTAGCTCTGCATACTGGATGTTTTCAGGGATTCCTCTTATAATAATATTATTTCTTCTAGACCTTGCTTCTAAATCAATAAGTTTATTTTGCATGGCTTGTACATCCACATCACATACCTTTGATTTTTCTCCAGCATGTCAATTTTGTCCTCTATTTCAGAAATTCTGGTCTCAGTTTTGTCCATTCTCTGAAGCAATTGATTGCATAAAACTCCAAATGTTTGTATTTGTGAGGTCAAGTCCTTTAGAGCTTCCTGTATAGGTAGTAAAGCGTGCTTGATATCCTCCATGTTTAGTGGCTGATCAGTCCTGGATCTAGTTTCTGGTTTCTGTTGTTCCTGCTGTCTAGTAATCCTTTGTTTTTTGCAGTTCCATCCTTTACTGGCGACTGTAGTTCTGACAACTTTGTCTTAGTAGTAGTTGTTTCCATGGTTCTTCCTTGTTGCAAGATTTTTCTTTCCCCAAGCAGAAAGGCAGAATAAAGAAAGCACACGGTCCTTTGTTTGTTTCTCTCTTCAGAGCAAAGTAATCACTTGTAATCCTGATGGATAAATACTTTTTTTTCTCACTTTTTTAACTGATTTTAGATTAGGTCAGTATAAATGCAACTTTTTATCATCAATTTGATGTTTAAACCTCCTGATATCCACTCAGATCAGAGATTTTCCTCGGGTTAATTGAAGAGCTGCAGTTTAGCAGTGTTTACAGCATGGCAGCCATCTTTGAATCCCAAGCTATCCTACTGATATTCTGCAATATATATTCTTTTCTGCTATTACTTTTGTGACCTTAACCCAAATCCCAAAATGTATATTTCACAACTGCAGTACTAGCAATTTCTAGTGTCCACTCTGAGTGTCCTTGATCCAGCATGCACCCATTTCAGACAACCCAGGTGTTCTGCACAGGAAAGAATGCATCAGAAAACCCGGTTCTCATGAATTACCCAATCGATGGTAGTCCACTGAATACAGAAGGCATAATAAGAGATCTGGGAACACAGGTTGACAGTAACCTCTCTCTTGACCACCACATTGCCACTGTGGTCAGGAAGTCCTATCTGGCACATCTCATTACTAAGGGTTTTGCATGCATGCAGGAAGAAAGAGGGACTTGTCCCCCTCTACTCTTCCCTTATTAGGCCAGTCAGAGTACAATGCCCCATTTGGCATGTACCTCACTAAATACCCACAACAATTGGAGAAGCCACAAAAGTACCTCACAAAGAGGACCCTAGGCCTTAAACATTTATCCTACATGGACAGACTAAAAAACTCCAACTATTCTCTAAGATCGCCTACTTTGAGGCAATCTCTGCTTGAATTACAAAGCCATGTCAGACCCCGTTCTGTTAGAAATGCTACATCTAAAGTAATTCCAATCCCTCCACACCACATGCTCCAGAGACCTCAACCTCATGCTCCAGAGACCTCAACCTCATTACCACAATGAGCAGAACATGCAAGAGGGACAGGTTCATCACCCAGAGGCTGCCCATGCTATTGAATAGAATACCATACATGTCAAGCAGAGCACCTCACTGGCCCTCCAACAGAAATCTTAATGAGTGGATGGGAAATCGAAA
This sequence comes from Protopterus annectens, assembly GCF_019279795.1. Lineage (NCBI taxonomy): Eukaryota > Metazoa > Chordata > Ceratodontiformes > Protopteridae > Protopterus > Protopterus annectens. The sequence continues at coordinate 687,817,464 of NC_056750.1, forward strand.
ATTCACCCCAGGGATCACTCCAGTGGCTTTACTCGACAGAGGCACTGGGAACTAAGGTTGGGTGGCATGATGCCAGGGTAATCCTATGGGTGAGGCTTGTAAAGGTTCCAGGGCCATTAGCCCATGAACCTATGAACATTAATTGCATGCATAATTGTCAACATTTCAGAGGTTACATGGAGTTGTGCACGGTGCATGTATAGATAACAATAATGAATGGAAATATTTGAATGTGCAACTGCAACAATTCTGTATAATTACAGATTCATAGTGTAACACCTAACACAACTGCCATGTGGCAGTACACAGCTATGGTTTATTTTAATATGGTGTAATACTTTATGTGTGACAAGTAATATACATGTCAAATGAAGGGATGTTAAAGGGAACATGACAAATGCCTGCTTTTTAACAAAAAAGGGTCAA
>NC_056750.1:687818389-687837872 GCF_019279795.1 Protopterus annectens
TTTGAATGTTTATGTAATTAACTAGAGTATACCTTAGTCATTGTGAATGTTTATGATGGTGCTGGAAAGTGAGGGTTGCCCACCTCATAGCCTTTTCTGGCTAGTGGTGAGCCACATGGTGTCATAGGACCATTTAATGATCTTTTCTAGCTTAAGGAATACATATAGAGCTGCCCTGTTACCTTCATTCATAACCTTTTTTCTTTCTCTCAACTTTCCCTTTTTGCTGCTGTAATGGCCTGAAGGCCAGTTTATTTTAAAAGCTGGAGGACATTTGTCCTGTCTCAGTCTCAGCCCTGCTTCTCCGGACGGGGGTTTTCTTCCCTTCCTGAAGGAAGCAGGAGTTGACACTGAGGCCAAGGTCTCTTGCGACTGGAGGGTGAACCTTGACACTTTTGATTCGTCTTTTTAGGCGATTTTGGTTAACTTGCCAGTACCCTCTAATAGGAGGTTCTGGTGGTTTGTATGCATCTTTCCACTACACTCTCTGTATTTGTTTTCCCCTCACCATTCTAACATTTTGTGGTGGCCTACTTGGAAGAAAGGCAGATAATGCAATTGCCTGCATTGTACTAAATTGCCTAGAGGTAAAATCATTGTACCCCACTGGTTACTAGCAGGGAAATAACAAGTGTGTTCTAACATTACTTTTTAATTTCTCCAAGTGTTTTGCTTTCTAATACCATGATGGGACTGGACCCTATTAAGTAAGTCAAAGTTCATGAAATTAGTATTCTTTAAATCTTTATTAGCCAGATGTGCACTTTGCAGCACCCACATTGTGCCCAGTAATGACTCCTGCATATCGGTAACAAAGTACGATTGTAAATTCGTTTTATAAGACTTGTTGCTCCTACTACTATTAGAATTGTTTGGGTATCCTTCTTCCACATTGTCCTCATTTCTGCCTGCAAATCCTGGTATTTTATGACTTTGTGTCTCTCTGTAGATAAGATGTTGTAGTCACCGTGTGTAGTAATTTCATTGATCAGTGTTACTTTTCAAGGACTACTATATCTGGTTTACTCATATCTATTTTATGAACTGATGGCAATGAGTGATCCCATGTGATTTAAACTTCATCATTTTCGATAATGCTTTGCGGCTCATGTTTCCAGTGTAGGTTCATTACTTCATTAGCATAATGTTTGCACAATCCCCAATGCAACAGTTTTGCCACATTATTATGCCTTTCAGTATACAGTCCTTCTGCCATTAGTATATCACAACCAGCAAAAACATGTGTGACTGTTTCCAATTCTGATTTACAAAACCTACATTTGTCAGTTTCTTCTACATGTTCAGTGGACTTTGTAAACCAGGTGTACGGAGTCCACTATATAGTGCCACCAATTTTAACCTTTTGGTTTAAATTCACCTCTCCTTTAACCATTCCTGCATTCAATCTTGATTTAACATGAGGTTGTTTCAATTGTTTTCTGTACTTGCGATTATATTTATGCATTTTTCACATTTCTTGCTTCTCCTCTGTTCCTTCACCTTATACTTTTGTTTTTGGCACATTCAGTTTCTGCCTGATTTTTATCTACTTCTGGCTTGATTTGAATTCCTGCTTGATGCCGATATGTTTCCGCTAAAGTAAGCAGGGACATCATCTTAGAGCAGATGTATTCTCCGAATGTTTCAAATCTTTCACTACATTTGTAATTATTTATTTAACATTTCTTTACTGGGAATGTCCGACTGGGAAGTACCCATTTTCAGCAGAGGCCTGGGGAGAAAAGCTCCACATAGAGAAAAAAATACGTGCAAGAATAGTTTGACAGCCTTATAGAAATTGTATTATGAACAAAAGATATTTACAAATCACATCAGGTAAAGCTTCACACAGTGAGAACAATACATTCAAAAGAAATAGTTGATATGGTAATAGTAATCCTAGACACAGTTTGACAATAAAATACATATTTTTAGTAACAGGAACAAAACTGACTATAATTCATCTCTGCATAGATGTTAGATGACTAGTACATGAAAAAGACCCAGTGCTTATCCAGGTTGGGACAGTTTGGGGAGAGCATTACAGTAGATTTTAGTACAGATGGTGTTCAGGTGGCTAGGATGCATCTTATGCAGATAAATTACAGGTGAAAATATTATATAGTGGGAGATGGCTAATCTAAGAAGGGTTTATAAGAGAAGGAAAATGGTGTTGGGGAAGAAGTGATTTTGTTCATGGTTAGCCAGAGGTGTTAAATAGTACCATATATTGGTAAAATAATTGTTTAGTAGTTTTTTCAATTGTGTTTGCTTGACAGTGGTTTTAATGGTGTGAGGTAGTGAGTTCCAGGCTTTGGCTACATAGGAGGAGTACTGAGTCACCAGCAGTGCCTGCTGTTTTTATGACTTGTAATAATTCTTTATTTGTAGAGCAAAGTGAATGTTGGCTATTGTAGGGATGAAGTATATCAAAAAGACCAGAAGTTTTCTTGGGCAGATAGAGTAGCTTGTGGGTCATAGTGAGCCGAGTACTTGTGGTACTTCTAGCCAGGAGAGTGTCTTAAGATTAATGCAATGGTGGGTCTTGTAGGGAGATCAATGTAGCAAAGCTTGCACTTTTGTTATAGCTTGATTCTATTTTTTCTGACCTTTTTAGGTTTGTGATAATTGGTGAAGCATGGAGGAGAGCTGATAATAGGTGGGTCCTTGTGATAGCTTCTCTGGAACTGTCTGTTAGAATTTTATTTTTGTAAAGGCTTCCCATGTTTTTGTGAACTTTTTAATTTTCGATATATGTAAGTCAGATCTCAACCTGTTGGCAATTATAATGCCTAGTAGATTGGTTTGTGATTCAGGACTGATTTTTGTATTCTCCTTAGCTAATAGAGGCTGGGCGTAGTTCTGAGGGTCGGGAAGGTTATATGTCTTATTGGGGTTAAGTATTAGCTGTGTGTTAGATAACCATGATTCGATTTTGGTGAAATGCTTTTGGGTCACATTTTGAAGCTATTTGGGTCTTGTGAGGTTAAGCAGATATGTATGTAGTCCCACAATTGCAGATCTATACAAGTAATCAATTTTGAGGAGGCTCATATTTCCTTCAGAACAGGGAATATATAGTTATGATATGCAAGGATTTATAAAAATCCTTTGAGCATGAATCATCTTTCTTTTCCTGTCCAACCTATGCAGCACCTTTTGGGGCCAGTTAATCACTCCAAACCTGTATGTTAGGACAGGAAGAGCAAACAAGTTTATAGCTTGGACTATAGATTGCAAGTTTTATTTACATTTGCTAATGGTTTATTGCTGATCCTTCATCGATTCCCAAATCTTTATACATTCACTTGCTCAAGTTCTTCTATATCACATTTCTGTTTTAACTAATGTTTTCTTGGTACTGCAGCTTTCCTGCTTTAAAGGTTGTTTTGCACATTTATCAAGATCAAATGACATATCAGCTGAAAACATTTTGACCACTTGCACTTGTGCTTTCAGTTCCTCATCTGATGGAACTATACTGTCTTAAATCATATAGAAAAAATATGAGAAGTCTTTAAACTTTGTTTTTCTGGGAGCCAAATTGAAGACTGCTCAATGGGTTAAGGGCAAGACAAAATAACTGTGGTGACAGAGTCACCCTGGAGTATCCCCATTTTAATTTTTATCCCTGGAATAATTTGCACTTTATCACTGCTTAACTGCAAAGTGGTTTGACACTGTTTTATGGTTGCTGTACTTTAATTGTTCAGTGTAGGGTATAGATTTTACATTTTAAGCACTCCTTTATCCATGAATGTGGGACACTGTCAAATGTGTTTTTTGTGGTGTACCCATGCCATAAATAGAGAACTCTAAAGAGGAAGAATCTATGATGCCTTAATGAAATGATCCTTTGTTCCATATAATGCTCTTTTATTACCCTTTTGTTGTATTGCCATGATTGAGTTTTCTTCTAAATTACAAAACTGTTGACATCAATTCCAGTGCATCATTCATATGCTTTGGAAGGCAAGTTATTGGTTTATGGTTTTCAGAAAAGCTTGCAGGTTCACTCCTAATTTTTCCTGTTATGTTAAAGTATTTTTCCTGTTAACCGGGCTGGTGTCTGTTTGGGGTGTGCATATAAATAGTTCTTACTCATGGCTAAATCTTCATGAAATGATGGTAATAATTTCAGCCAGAAGTTAGGTACTGCATCTGGGCCTGGGGGTTTCCAATTAGGAGCTTTTCTTAACTTCTCCAGCTGTTACTTCATCCAATTTCATATCCTGTACATTTGAACTTCAATCCATTTAGCATCTTATGTTCCACAAGATCTATCTATTTCTTCACTTTTTGGTGGTGGTTCATTACTTTTTGCGTTGTTTCCCAATTCTCTATAAAACTTTTTTTTTTTTGGGGTCATGAATAAATTCCTTATTTTGTACTTTTCCTTTATCTACGTATCTTCTAAGTTTTTCTGCCTATGCTGGTATTTTTATTCATTATTTTTGGGTGGTGCAGTGGTTAACATCTCCAAACAGCAAGAGGTTCATCGGTTTGATTCTTGGCTGGGGACTTCTCTGTGTGGAATCTGCATGTCCTCCCTTTGTCCACGTGGGATTTCTCCAGGTACTCCAGTTTCCTCCCACATTCCAAAGGCACACATCTGGAGCATTTCCCCCTGGTCCTCTACTGAAAACAACCTCTGTCCTTATTGGACTTTCCTGGTCAACAAATGTTAAATAAAGAAATTTGTGATAGTGAACAATAGATGCTGATCTGTTTTATACTTTGCATTGCTTTTATCACATCTTTCTTAATATTTTTGTTCTGTTCCCTCTTCTAATGCTGACACTTGCCTTAATTTCTTCATACTCCAAGTATGAACAATTTTATGTCCTCTTAGATTTTGTGAACATCACCTCTCTTATGCTTGAACTGTACAAAAACTGGATGAGGGATGATCCAACTAGAATCACCAACTTCGGGAGCACACTTAATTTGGGCAAGAATGGAATAGCTGCATAGATCCCTATTTTTGACTGCTGCAAGATTTGAAGAGCTTCTGTATTAAAATGACTGAGAGGACTATTACATTTCACTTGCCTGCTCTGTCTAGCTGTGCTAATTGGTTGCAGAGGTGGACGTAGATAGCCTGCTTAACCTTTGTTCTTGTACTACCACCGGGTAACTCTGAGACAGAGTAATATAAGAAAAACAGATGAGCCACTGAAATGCTCTCCCTTACTAAACAGCAATGATCATTACCCTAAGCCACTCTCCTCAAATACAAAGCAATGTTTATGCCCACTTAAGACTTGCATCAATGGCAGCCACTGTCTTCAATCACTATCTCCTGACACATGCACATACTTCTCAACTGTCCAGATTTTCACAGAATATCTGGCCTCATATTTTTGACTTGTTTCTCACAAAATTGTGGTTTTCTACCGTATTTCCCCAAAAATAAGACCGGATCTTATATTCTTTCCCCCTCCAAAATACACATTCAGGCTTATTATCAGGGGATGCCTTATTTACACCCCCCGCACAACAAACTACATTTATTAATTTCTTCATGTACACAAATTGACATTTATTTGGTACTTTTCTGTTATTTGGCAACAGTTCTAAGTAACACATTAACAGTAGTGTGAGAACTCTACATAAACAGTGCAAGAAACATTTCAACTTCAAAATATCTACACCTTGGCTTTCACAGTGCAATATTTCATGCTTAACAGAAAGTGAAGAAAAATCTCAATACATGTGTATTGGAGGAGGGGAATAAAACTGGAAGCAGAAACAATCCATTCTGTCACCCCGATAATGGAAAAGTTATTCAAGTACAGTCATGCCATCTTCTGGAACATTGTCATAAGTCTCCAACCCCCAAATTCCAGCCTGAATTTCTTACAATTCCATTTCCTGTAGAACCATTGCCCCAATCTGTCATGCCTAGCAATAGATCTCTCCTTAAATGAGCACAGTTGTCCAAGTAGCCTGCTCATAGTGCATTGGCAACACAGCTGTCAGTGATTTTATCTCATGAATTTTTCACCCAAGCCACCACCTCTTGCAGGCTAGGCTTCATAAAGTTTCCATGCTGATATCTCTCCATTCTATTTTCAATGTAGTCATTGATTTCCATGTGCAAATAGTCCTTGAATGGCTTGTTTATTGCAATATGAAGAGTCTGGAGATAGGCAGTCATTCCTGCAGGAATCATTATTTGATCTATTCTTCTCCGTGCAAGGAATTTCTTCATGTCTTTAATGCGGTGAGTGCTGGCTGAATCCCAGACTAGCAGACCTCTTTCGCCACCTCGCAAAACAAGTGGCAGAATTACATCGACCCACTTCCTTATAACCAGGCTTTTTCGGTTTAAAGAATGTAAATGCCTGAAATATGTTCAATCTTATCTTTCTTGCCCTTAATATGATTAGAGGTGGGGTTTTCTTTCCATGTAGACGAATTGCCAAAATACAGGTAACACATGCACTTTTGTAAGCAGTGGAGGGAATGTAGATTGACGAGGCACCTCTCTGATCAATTGTTGAGATCCTTGGCTCGTAAACACTGCAATTTCATCCATAGCAATCAGTCGATGCCATCAACAAAGGACTTGAATGCAAGTACACGTTTAATAACTTCAGTATCTTCCAGCTTGAACAGTATTGATCTTAGAGACAGTTCATATCACTGAAGGAAGCCTTCCAGCTAATGTTGTGATGCTCTGAATTCTTCTGGGGATATTTCTAACTGTGTTGTCATTGCAAGGGCAAATGCTTGAATATCAGCCCTGCGCTGAACCAAAGCCTTTGCTCTTCTGTTAGCAATCCATTCACAGAATGTCTTCCAGCTCAGGAAATAATGGTAGCCAACCTCATCCACACTTGCACTTCTTAGCATTCCCCTCGTCAGGCTCTTGACTGAGTTTGTCATGCACTATATGCCATTTTCGGACCATTCGGAGATCTAACTTCTCTTTGCAGAATGCCATCAGATTCTTTCCCTGGGATTCCTCCAAGATTCCCTTCTTGTACTCAATGAAATAGCTCTTTTTGCACTCATCTCGTCCTGGGGGGTTAATTGAAGACTTATGAGACTGGAGTGGCAACACAAAATGGCGACGGTTAAGAAGACACAGCCGTTTATCAAGTGCGCGTGCTTTACGTGCATCGTCTGTACTTTGGTTGGTCAAAGTACACCTGCCAGTGTTTATGGGCCAAGGATCTCAACTGTCAAGTGTGAGTAATTAGGGTTACAGCAAGAATTGTGGAGTACTCCCAGGGAAATAATCTTACATTCTGCAAAGAGAAGAAGTTGGGTGTCCAAATAGTCCAAAAAATGGTGAGCAGAGTATGGTAACCTCAGTCAAAGGGTGTCAATAATATTTTATAATTCAACACATCTATCGTGTGTTGTTGACTATCTTAACTGGGGCTTATTTTTGGGGTAAGGCTTATATCATGACCACCCTGGAACAAAATGCTAGGCCTTATTCTCTGGTTAGGTCTTATTTACAAAGAAATACAGTAGCAAATCACTAATTATTGAGGACTTGCATCAGAACATAATAGCACACATTTGAAGTTTAGACTTCATACCCATCAATAAAGTCATGCTAATGCAAAAATCTGTTAGTCTATGTTAGAAAAATGTGTATTTGAATATATGAGAAATGCTAGTTTAAAAGCAAAGTAGTATATAATGCATTTTATTCTATTAATCATATAACAGAAAGAAAGGATTAATTCATGTGTAAATGTAAGTAGTTTTGAAACTGCAGTGTGGCTTGAAGCAAGCTGACCTTCGACCCTGGCAGATGCTAGCTTAGCAAGTTTTAATGTTTATGCTTTTCACAAGTGATTATCTGTTGGGTCAGGAAATTAAATGTGTGAAATAATGAAATCTTCTGCTCTTTCCTGCTGGGATGATTTGGCCTTGTATATGTGTTACTAAGATAGCATGCAGCTGGTGGGGAAGTGTTTCAGTTAACAAAGATGTGTATTAGAAGACTGAATCTGCTATTGTATTTGAACTGATGTGAAACCTTGAAGAAGTAACTTTACAGAAAGACATTATGTCTGACCAGGTGGATAGCAAGGCCGTATTGTTACCAGAGGAAAACTTTTTAAAAATATACAGCATCAGCAGTTTTTATGAATAGAGGACTGTAAGCTAAAGTGATGTAGATGCCCTGTGACATACCAAGTCAGTAAGGTGGGCACAGCTTGAATGTTAAACCTATATAAAATTGTGTGCTTCCTGTTTCATGTTAGACAAAATTCTGTACTTGTACATTTATTGCCTCCTGGTGTACACTAGTAAACTTTTGAACCTGAACCTCCTGTGTATTGAATTCTTAATTTTATTTAACAGTCTACCAACTTTCTAAGTTTGTAAGAGGACTATTTAAAAGTGTCCTTATTTTTGGGCCTTTGTCCTCTCATTATTTGTGGCTTTGTCCAGATTCTCTCTCTAAGAAGTGGAGAGGTATGGATGCGAGCCATTCCATTAACCACTTCAAGGCAAAGGAGCAGGTGTAAAAGCTCTTCATAAAACTTGCATCCAAGACCTCTCCTTAAAGTAGCAAACTATTCTATAATCCTTATTCAAGAAAAAATGACACATTGTATTCTACTGTTAGATTTGTGCAGCACAATCCTATTACAATGAGATCTTTACTACTTCAGTCATGAGATGCTTTTTTTATGCCTGGCTAGTAATCTACATAAAAATCTCTAATTGAATATTTCATGTTTTCTTCAGACTGAATTTATCCTTAAGGAATAAGGCAAGTAATCATGATGTGAAAGTAAAATTTCAAACTTCAGGGTATCACAGTATTTCCTAGTTTGGATGCATAGTTCTTGTGGTAATTCAGTAAACGCCAGCTCTGACAGAGGGGGGGGGGGCTGTGCTTTTTGCCAATTTTTTCAGAAGTCCAAATGAAGTTTGCAAAGCCTCACTCAGTCTCAGCCATCTCAGATGCTGTCATGTGCTCTCCCATAGATATGAAGAGCTATTAGGCATTTTGGCCCTTGAGAATCCAAACCATTTAGGAAATGGTCCTTATGTCAAATGTCCCACCTCTGAGGTCTAGGTCTGGCAACATCATCTGTCATGCTGATTTATGCCAGTTTTCACTTAACTGGTTGCTAGAGAATTATCACCCCAGTGCTCTAGTCAATGTGACCTGCACCTGCAAGAGACAGTGTTCCTATCTTCTGAAGTACAAGAGATGCTTTACTCTGGACAAAATATGCACTAAACTGGTGAAGGTTTGCTATGCTAGCTAGATGTTTATGAGCAGCCCCTTTTTATTCTTTGTCTTATTTTTTTGGATTATATTCTCTAAACTGTATGATCACTAAACTGCAGACAGGGTTTATAATATTTCAGTACAGGTAGACATTGGAACAATTTCACTGTTGCCTTGCTAAATATAGGGTTGGTTTTGGATTTCTTTCACACCGAATTAATGTGAGACACTTAACTTAGAGTGCCTTCTTGATTGTGGTTTCAAAAGAGTTATATAACATGATTCATTACAAGGGCACTTTCCTTAGACCTAATGAACTAGTGCCTTCTTGGGGCATTTGCTTTATGCTAAATAACTGTAATCTTCCTTTGTTTTGAACCCACAGCTTCAGCAGCTCTGACATTTTTGTCACAGAAGGCCTTATCTCACTTTTAATGATACCATGCTACTAATGGAAGCTCTTCTACCTCTTCAGCAAACACTTACATTTTCCATTTCTCTCAAGTCCTTCCATAACATTCTCGTGTTTATGAATCAACTCTCTCTCTCTCTCTCTCTCTGTCTCTCTCTCCATGTCAGTAATTTTCCCTCCTGCTCAGTACTCCTCCTCCAATTCTATTACTCTATTTTGACAGCAGTGTATTTTATTTCTTACTTCCGTATATTAGAAATATATTTAAAAAAATTGAATATGTATTAGTTGGTGACATAAGCTATCCATTTCTGCAAATTCTTGCCACTTGCAGTGCATACTGTATTCTCGAGTACAATTTATCCTAGTAATTTGTAAATATATTTAAATCTTTTTGTGTTACTACTGAAACCAGCCTGAACCACACAGTAAGCATGCCAATGTTTTACTCCCTATACTTCAGTAAAGGAGTGTCTGTAGACAGGTACATAGCAAAACCTTAACTGTCCATAACAATAACCAGGACGATGCTTCTTTTACCGAATGTTGAGAATGAAATAAGGCAACAAAGCAATCCCTGTTTCCTTGGGTTCTCAACTGTAGTTCCATCTGTTATAAGAAGCACGAGAAACCTATTTTAACACTATGTTCCAAAGATGTCCTTACTTATGTTTTTCCTCACGAATGTCATAAGAAATTTGTTCCGGGGATACTTGAAAATGCATAAATATATCTGTAAGCAATTTCTGGGTCCATTTTTAGGGCACAAAAATCAACAGCAGGCTCCTATAGGATTATAACTCAGGACAATAAGTTGGTAAAAATCTGTACTTAACATTTCCCATTGCATGAACTTTTATCTAGTATGAAAATCAAAAGGCCAGCACAGTGGTGTGAAATCATTCCCAAACTTTAATAAAACATGTCATCCGAGGCAAAACAGACTACTTTCAGCAAGATATGAATGCATGTCTGTTACGGAAGAATAAGTAGGAGAGCTAGCTACCCATAGGTGTGATCATTGCCTATAGAAGGTCACTTAATGTGACAGTGACATTACAACCCAATGCTGAAAAGAGAAAAAGTGGTCATGGATGGACCATAGTCAGTAATAGAGTGCAAACATGATGCATTTATAGAGCATTGGTGAAGTTTCTTCTTGGTCTGTTCATTGTATAGTGTCTTAAAATAAAAAATGTAAATTCATGTAAATGAGAACATGTCGGCTCTCATCCTATAGTAAATTTCAACAGACACACCATCAGAGTTCATGCACTAATACTTGTGAGCTACAAATGTGCTAAGCCTACATTTTTGGTTGTGTTGCAGTGACCTAATCATTTATATCAGTAAGCTATCTGATGCACTGCATTTCAAAAGTCTTGAAGATGACAAAGTCCTTCATGCCAGGGTTTTTTATTTGACCATGTAGTCGATATAATAGTTTCACTACTTAAGTACTTAATGAATTCAAGATATATGCCCGTGGATACTAAATACAACCATGGTAAATATTACAGTGTATGAGAACATGTACAGATACTTCAGATTGCTTAATCTTTGGTATTGTAAGGATTAAGCTTTGACCTAATGCTGGTTTTCACAGATGTCAGGGCATACAATGGTGCTGGGGTTCAATGTAATTCATTCTTCTCTTCTCAGTGACATATGGAGCAAGTTGTTTGAGTATGAGACTACTGCTGTGGACTCATTCCACTACATCATTATGTTCTATGTGCTAAAAAGTTTCACTTCTACAAAGCATACAGGAATGCTGGGTTCATCTATTGAGAGTGACCCTCATTTAAGCACTTTATGTTCCTTCAAGTTCTGCTAACTTTATGAACAGTACACTTATCCAAGTACAAATTCAGACCATGATTTCAAGTTACTGAAATTTCATATTTTCATTCATTAAATGTTTATGTATTTTTTTTCTCAAAGTTCAGTGTTGTGACTGATGGGACTTAATGTGAGTGTGTGTAATCAGATTTGTTGAATGAATGCATTAGGGATATTTGTAAGTGATGGTTTGGTAAAAGGAATATGAAAGGGTATATTTACCCAAAGCTTTGTTTCAGAAATACAACCTTACAGATTATTTAATTACACTCGCATGTATGCTTCTATAAAACTTTTTTTTATTGCCTTCAATAATTATTGATGTCTTCTCTTTGTAGAACATGTATCATGACTAAAGCTACAAAAGGCAGTGGAAGACACACTAGTCTGCTGTTCATGTCCTGGGATGGAAGAAAACTCCTCAAAATACGAGTGTCACAAGAAATCATAGTTCCATGTAAATTGAGTATTGTGTGAATCCATTTTTCCTTCAGCATTGTTGATGTAATGATTTCACAAATGTTGCTTCCTCTAGTAATATTCCTGTGATGTATATATTGTAGTAGTAGACATTCAATCCTTTACATTTTTGTTTATTTACATGAATGTTGCTGTACCAATGTTTTCTCTTGCCCTAATGGCCTAGGTCAGTCACCTGGTAAAAAAAATAAAATAAAACATAAGCTAACTGCATTTATGCATGTGATAATAACCATTTTTATCAATAAAGATTTGATTTCTGTCTGAAACCTGGGACTGACTTTTTTATTTTTAGAGCTGCTCAATGTACTGTAAAATAAGAGTGAACAGATTCCTCATATATATGAATGGTTTCACTTCCTGATTTTAATTAGACAAACTCTGTATTAGCACGTTTTTGTCTCCTTGCTGCGAGTTACTGAACGAACCAGGAGACGGTCAATCACGGAGTCTCAGGTAAGATGAGATTTACCTTTTTCTGTTTTAGTTCAGGGACTTGATTTGTGTCATCTGTCAGGAGATTTGTTTTGTACAAGTCAGGGACAGGAAGATTGCAGTCTTGTCGTAGATCAGGGAAACAGAATAGGTAAGGCAGTTATTCTAGATAAACTGTAAAAAAAAAAAAAAAAAAAAAAAAAAGAGAAAAATCATGGTACCACATTAAAAGAAGGGTTAGATAACAGCTCAAAGGTTAAAATAAAATGGGAAATAAGTGCACAAAAAGATCCCAAGATCTGCCATTAACTGAAGATGCAATATATATGCAATTACAACGCGCCAACAATGTTAGGTACTATACAAAATGGGTTAATAAATATGAATTTGATGGCAATTTAGAAAAATCCTCGCTTATTAAACTTGTCAAACAGCTTAAAACTGATGCAAGAGGTCAGGTGAAAAAGCAATGTCAATTAGGCATTCCTCAGGCACACAGGTGGATTGAGGAAGCAAACCGTAGGGAACAAAAAAAAGTAATAATTCAAAAACAATGGGCAGGATTCACGAAGGCTTGCACGGAGTCTAAGAGTCGTGTAAGACTCCACGCAGCCCTCGCAATCCAGGAACAGCCCGAAATTCCATGTAAGAGACCAGCTAAAACGTCTCTTACATGGACTGGGCGTGGATATGCTAATCACCTCACTTGCAGCCGAAAGGCATGCAAATAAGGTAGATTAGCGATCCACAAAGCTGAACCCAGCCCGTGTAAGAGTCGTGTTAGCTGCAGAAATGTACTCAGTTGACAACTGAGCACGTTTCTGCAATAACACAATGGAGCGATGTCCGCTCCAAATAAAGGGTGCCTATGTGTCAGGCAGCATGCCAATGGCCAAATATGTGGCCATTGGCAAGGTACCCCGATGCAAATATGAGAAAAAATATGAGCAAACGGGCTGCGCTATATAAAACATAAAAATGAAGGTTATAAATCCACAAATGTGGGTTTTATGCAATACATGGATTTACAATGCAGGGACCAGCAGACCAAAACAACATGGCCACTGTTTAGTGGTTGCTAAGGGGGAAGCTGAGTCTAAGACATGTAACTAAGCATTAGTAGGCAATCTTATGTAAATGAGTGTTAGGATACTGAATCCCACCGTCACATAGCAAATGAGCACATTCCGAGTAGTGTAAGAGTTACATAAGGGGGAGGAACAGAGTAGGAGACAGGTAACATCACAGGGGGGAATGGCAGAAGGAAATGCAGTTCACTGGAGGACAGTGTTACGTGACAGATGTCAGACACATATCATGGAAAGAGGAGTGCCACAAGATAAGCATGGGAAAGTCAAGAAATGGAAGGTGTACACTGTAGCCAACACCAAAGTTTCTTGCTGGGCGTGCATGTGCACGTGTGTGTGCCAGGAGGCGCGAGTAGGGCAGTGTGCGACGTGTAAGGCAGACTGAGCATGTGGGAGCTTGTTGGCAGACTTATAAGACTGTTTGCACTGGTGTGTGCGTGTTTTCACCCAAATAAGTAGATTCTAAACTGTGTAAGCATGTGTGCGCGTGTGTTAGCCACTATGAGCGTGTTTCCGCTGGTATGCTCGTTGCTCCCCCCTGAGGAAACAGAAAGGAAAAAGGAAGCAACAGAAATAGTAGGAAGCTAGCAGGGAATACTGCTGGAGCTAGCAGGTGAAAACAATTAGAAGCAGGCAATTACACAGGCAGAATAGTAGCCCAGCCCAACACTTAAAACTCTGCAAACAGCAGTGCAGGATGTTTCTCTCAAGAGACACTGCAAGACAGGAGTAAGCTATTAGAAGTGAAAACTGAAAAAGCAGAAATGCTAGGGGCTGCCATAGCTGTCATAAGGAGACATAGGCGACTTGCTGAGGGTGGTGACAATGCAAATGGTGCCAGACAACCGACAATGAGGAGACGGAGAAGAGTGTACAGGCCCAGGGTCACCTACCAGGGGTTACATGAGCTGGAGATAGTGGAGCGCTATATAGTGGACAGAGACCTCCTGCAGCAAATTGTTGAGCTGTGCAGGCCATGCCTCACACACAGAACCAACAGAGGAGAACCCATCCCAGTGGAAACCAAGGTATGTGTTGGCTTAAGAATACTAGCAACAGGTACCTTCCAGAGACCAACTGGTGATATGATGGGGATCTCACAGGCATCAGCATCCAGGGTACTGCACCAGTTCCTGGATGCCATGTCAGTACATGTCGGAGATCATATATATTTCCCCAATTCCCGTGAGGCATTGGCTAGCAATAAGTGGCTCTTCCAGCAAATAGCGGAATACCCTGAGGTAGTGGGTGCAATAGACTGCACGAATATATGCATCAAAGCACCAGCTGGTGAGCGGGGTAGGGCCTACATTAACCGCAAGGGCTTCCTCCATCAACTGCCAGGTCATGTGTGATGCCCAGGGCATAATAATGAATGTGTGTGCTGGCTGCCCTGGAAGCTACCATGATTCCCATATCTGGCATCTGACGCAGCTGTACCAGACATTTTCCAGTGGGGACATCCCACATGGTCACCTAGTAGGGGATGCTGGATATGCACTGGAGCTGTGGCTGATGACACCCATCAGAAATGCACACACAGCTGAACAGGAACGCCATAATGAGGCACACGCACAAACACGAAATGTAATCGAGCGTGTGTTTGGGCTGCTCAAGTCACGGTTCCGGTGCCTGGATACATCTGGTGGAGCCTTGCAGTACTCACCAACTACATGTACCCAAATTGTCATGGTATGTGCTATGCTACATAATATGATTCTGTGAAAACAGCTGCAGCAGGATCACCATAGAGCTGGGCCAAACAGCCCCCCACCATTGCCAAGTCAATCACAGGTAGAGCGTGACTCAGAGGAGGAACAACCTGAGCCTGCCCCAGTAGGCAGAACGAGGCATGCCCAGTATGCCTTGGCCTTGGCAACACATAGCACATACACTGGCTCAGTAGGGACCCTGGAAATGATACCTCTCTCCGACTCACACATATAGTAAAAGGGGTGCCTAAGTTGACACAACCTGCTTTCAAACATGTACAGTAGTATGTGCATCCAACATAGGCAGCCCTGCAGCACCACCTGAGGCATGATTGCCATGTGTTAAGCAATGTAACACCATGTAGTATATGCAAACTTGATGACCCTGACTAGCATCCTACCCTCACCAAGCATGATGCCACAATATGAGATGAGATTATCAATTGCAATAATTGGCTGAAGTATTGCTGTTAGTCAAAGGGGATCCAATGTGTGCCAGCCTGGGATGACATGCTGAGCACGACATGATGCTCCACCTGCTAGGGGTGGCATGCACCTATCAGTCCTGGCCTTATGGATACTGGCAAAGGCTGTTGTTACCCCAGCGTGCCTTGAATAGGTAAGGCTCAAAACACAAACCCACCTCCATAGGTATCACAAGGGATAAGAACATAGATGTAATGCTACCCAATGCCAGAAGTCTAAACAGCAAGATGCATGCAGTCTAAACTCCCCCAGTATGGAGAATGTTGATATCTGTTCTGTAACAGAAAACTGGGTCAAGGCTCACAGCAGCACCCTAACACTACAAGGTTACACCTCATACTGTGCTGTACAGCCCCAAAACATGGAACAAGCTACAAAAGGAGGGTGACTAGCAATAATGGTCAAGGATAACCACACCCACATGTTGGTACCACAACAAGAAGCAGCATGGAATAGCCATGGATAGGTAACAGTGGCTAAAACTGCCTCCCAGTTTATAGCCTGCTACAGTCTACTGTCCTAACACCAGAAACTGCACTTGGCCTATGTTGGAATACATGCATATATCAAGCTCTCCAAACCACATTATATTGGGTGACTGAAAATACCCAAACATAGACTGGGAGCATTATTCTAGCTCCAACACCCTAGGACAAAGGTTCCTAGAATCCATAAACCAAAATGCTCAGGAACAACGTACCACTCCCACAAGAGGGGTAAGCATACTGGATGTGATAATCAGCAACATGGGTACTGGATGGCAAGATGAGAAGTGTATCTCTCACTGGTAAGATCAGACCATAGAGTAATCACACCGGATATACACATCCTGACCACAGTCCCTGGCTAGAAAACCACAGTGAAAAACTTGTGTAAAGCAAATGTTGCACTCCTCCAAACTGATGTGGAATCCATTAAAGGCCCTGATATTGGCTAAGGCTCTTGCCACCTCCATAGAGCCTTTTGTAGGCAAGGCTGAAATGACTAACCCACCTCCCTAGAAAACATAAGTGGAAAGAAACATAAGGGTAATGCTGCCCAATGCCAGACATCTAAACCTCAACATGCATGCTCCTGAGGCCCTCCCCAGTATGGAGAACATCGATGTCTGTGCAGTGACAGAAACCTGCAGCAAGGCTCCTGAGAGCACACCAGCACTACCAGGTTATACCTCATATCATGTGTTATGGCCCCAAAACCTGGACCAAACCATAAAAGGAGGGGGAGTATCCATATTCAGCAAAGATACCCACACGTCCAGGTAATTGACAATGCACGAAGCATCGGAGATCACCCATGTGCAACTAACCGTAGGCAAAACTGCTGTACAGTCTGTAGAATGCTACAGACCACACTCTCACACACAGGAACCCCACTCAGCATTTCTGTGTGACTCAGGGGCATCGCAAACCTTGATACATCCTTCCAAACTACCAGAAAATTCAGAATCACTTGATTGTATATTAGTGAAAGCAGCTAATGGACAGCTGTATCGAGAGCCACTCTCCCATAACATAGCAATAACTGACCCTGTTTCAGGGATGACCCAGAAAAGCAAAATTGTTGTTTTTGCAAAATGCCCAGTAAACCTTTTGTATTGATAAAATATTAAAAGGGATTATTTAAGCTAAAAAGAATTTCCCATTATACTTGCCATCATGCAGACTCATACAATGGCAGGCAAGAGTGGCTGCTAAGGACATAGGCCCTTGTGTAGTGCTGTAACTAGGGTATACATAATTAGGTGTATGCAAATGAGCTCAGTTTACTGAATAGCAAAATGGGCCACCATGTCTGCACGTACCTAATGGTGTAGGGACTACAACATGGTGATGTAGGCAGAAGAGGTATCTGACATGAAAAGGGGGTGTGTCATGCTTTGTGTAAGCACATTGGAGCTCCGTGGCTTCTGTTTCTGCTCAGCTAAGCAGGGTGGTGTGTCTGAGGCTGCTTAGCTGGTGAGAGAAATGCTGAGCATGCCTGTAAACAGGGGAGGGCCATTTTTGCTCAGCAGTGGTTACACTGTAACCACAGTGTAGGAAACTGGAAACAATATAAAAGGAAATAGCAGACAAAAGGCAGCCAATGATAAATGACTAATAAGGTCTCTGCCACTCGCAGTGGGCCATTCAAACCCCTTAATAATGTAGTTGGCAGGTGGAATATATCATAGTTAGCCAATCACACAGGCTGCATCTGCATCACATCAGTATAAAGTATGCAGATACCTTTCAATCTGATTTCCCCACATACTCTGCACTTTTGGAGTACACACTTGAGAATTTTAACTGACAAAATGATAGGGGCTGCAGCTGCTTTGTTACATCTCTACAAGCTACAGACTAAGGGCAGTGATGAGTATGATGCTGACAAATGGCAAAGACTAAGGAGGAGAAGAGTGTTCAGACCTAGGGTAACCTTTCAGTGGCTACATGAGCTGGAGATAGAGTGCTACAAGGTGGACAGGGACATACTACAGCAACTCAACGAACTCTGCCACCATCACCTCAGAGCCAACAGAGGGAAACTATCCCAGTGGAAACAAAGGTATATGTAGCCCTAAGAATACTAGCTACAGGTAGTTTCCAAAGACCTACTGGGGATGTCATTGGGGTTTCACTGGCATCTGCATCCAAGGTACTCCACCAGTTCCTGAATGTCATGCTAAGACATGCCAGAGAGCACATTTATTTCCCCAGCGCTCCTGTGGAGAGGACCGCCAATATGCATCTCTTCCACCATGCAGCGCACTAGCCAGAGATACTGGGTGCCATAGACTGCACTCATGTCCACATCAAAGCACCACCAGGTGAAGTCTATGTCAACTGCAAGGGCTATCAGTCAAACTGCCAGGTCGTGTGCAATACCCAGGGCATTATCATCAATGTGTGTGCTGGCAGCCCTGGTAGTTATCATGACTCCCACATCTGGCATGCCTCGCAGCTGTATCAAGCATTTGCTGGCTGGAACATCTCATATGGCCATCTAGTGGGGTTTCTGGCTATGCACTGGAATGTTGGATGATGAAACTCATCAAAAATGCACACACACACACACACACACACACACACACACACACACACACACACACACACACACACACACACACACACACACACACACACACACACACACACACTGGAAAACACCATATTGAGGCACATGCAAAAACTAGGAACATTGTAGAGCATGTGTTTGGGCTGCTGAAATCACAGTTCTGCTGCCTTGAGATATCTGGTGGAGCCCTGCAGTACTTTCCAACTACATGTGCACACAAATTGTGTGCCATGCTACACAATATGATTCTGTGGAAACAGCTGCAGCAGGAACATCACAGGGAAAGAGGACACAGCCATCCACTATTGCCAATGTTCCCACAGGCACATGGGGACTCAGAGGAACCACTACCTCAGCCTGTCCCTGTAGGCAGATGTAGGCATGTCCAGTATGCCTGGCCTTGGCAAAGAGGCAACACATAGCACATACACTGGCACCCTAGGTATCAGGGACTGACACCCTCTCTCCTACTCTCCACACACACACAGTAAAAAGTATGCCACCACATCACACTATCATGTACCTTACCCATACATAAGCTGTGTGCTGCAGTTGCATCACGTACCTGTAGAGTCCAGGGCCCTAAAGCACTGTCTCACAGCTGCTGCAGGCCTAAGGTAGAGAATCACTTTTTCTTAACAACCTAATGTGAATGTGGAGTGAATGCGGTTCTGGTAGCACAATATCTATAGTATCACTTTCGTAATGCCAAGGGAAATGGTGTGGCCTGGGATAGCAGCATACAACCGGTGGTTCC